>NW_024753556.1:0-35734 GCF_018991925.1 Homarus americanus | reverse complement strand
CACCCCAGTCACACCTCTGACACTCACAGGCACCCCCAGACACTCCAGGCACACCTCCGCTCAACAGGCACACCTCTGACACCTCTGGCACACCTCTGACACCCCAGGCACACCTCTGACACTCCTAGGTATTCCTCTGACACTCCTGGCACACCTCTGACACCCCAGGCACACCCCAGACACTCCCTTACACCCTCTGACACCCCCAGGTACACCTCTTTCAATTCCTCCTCCCCTGATACTCCCCAGGCACACCTGACACCCCTGCACACCTCAGACACCCCAGGCACACGTCAGACTCCCAGGCAAACCCTCAGACACCCCAGGCACACATCTGACACTCCCTGGTACACCCCAGACACCCCTGCACACCCCCACACTGCAGGCACACCTCACACTCCCCAGGCACCCTGTGACACTCCTGGCACTCTCTGGCACCCCTGCACATCTCAGACACCCCAGGCACACATCAGACACCCCAGGCACACCCCAGACACTTCCAGGCACACCCTGACACTCCCAGTTACACCGCTGACACTTCCAGGCACACCCCACACCTATGCACACCTCCTGACAACAGGTGCACCTCTGACACCACCATGCACTCCACTGACACTCCTGCACACCCTCTGACACTCCCAGGCACACCTCTGACACTCACAGGCACACCAGACACCCCAGGCACACCTCGACACTAACAGGCACACCTCTGAAACCTCTGTACACTTGACACCCCAGGCACACCTCAGATACCCCAGGCACACCCCAGACACCCCAGGCACACCTCTGACACTCCATGTACACCTCCGACACTCCCAGGTGCACCTCTGACACTCCCATGTACCCAATGACACTCCTGGTACACCCCTGACACTCCCAGTTACACCTCTGACACTCACAGGCACACCCCAGACACACCCAGGCACACCTCCGACACTAACAGGTACACCTCTGACACTCTCTGGCACACCTCTGACACTAGGCACACCCTGACACTCCTAGGTATTCCTCTGACACCTCGGTACACCTCTGACACCCCAGGCACACCCCAGACACTCCCCACACCTCTGACACTCCCCAGGCACACCCCTTTCACCCCTGGTTCTCCCCCACACCCCAGGCACACCCCAGACACCCCAGGCACACCCCAGACACCCCAGGCACACGTCAGACACTCCCAGGCACACCTCAGACACCCCAGGCCACATCTGACACCCCACACCCCAGACACCTAGGCACACCTCCCACACTCGCAGGCACACCCCCTCACACTCCCAGGCACTCCCTGTGACACTTCCTGGTACTCTGCACCCCAGGTCACATCTCCAGACACCCCAGGCACACATCAGACACCCCAGGGCCACCCCAGACACTTCCAGGCACACCTCTGACACTCCCCAGTTAACCTGCTGACACTTCCAGGCACACCTCTGACACTCTATGTACACCCCCGACAATCCCAGGTGCACCTCTGACACTCCCACATACTTTACTGACACCCTGCACACCCCCTGACACTCCCAGGCACACCTCTGACACTCACAGGCACACCCTGACACTCCCAGGCACACCTCCGACACTAAGAGGCACACCCTGAAACCTCTGGCACACCTCTGACACCCCCACACCCCATACTCCCAGGCACAACCCCAGACACTCCCAGGCACATCTGACACCCTGGCACACCCCAGACACTCTAGGCACACCTCTCACACCTGCAGGCACACCCCTCACACTCACAGGCACTCCAGGACACCCCTGGCACTTCTCTGACACCCCAGGTACTTCAGACACTCCCCAGGCACACCTCAGACACTCCCAGGCACACCTCAGACACTCCAGGCACACCTCTGACACTCCCCAGGCACACCGCTGACACTTCCAGGCACACCTCTGACACTCCATGTACACCTCCGACACTCCCAGGCACCTCTGACACCCCATGTACCCACTGACACCCCTGGCACACCCCTGACACTCCCCAGGCATCCCCTCTGACACTCACAGGCACACCCCAGACACCCAGGCACACCTGACACCACACAGGCACACCTCTGACACCCCAGGTGCACCTCTGACACCCCAGGCACACCTCTGACACTCCCAGGCACACCTCTGACACTCCCAGGCACTCCACGACATTCCCTGGTACACCTCTGACACTTCCCAGGTACACGTCCGACACTCCCAGATACACCTCTGACACTCCCCAGGTAATCCACTGACATTCCTGCACACATCTGACACCCCAGGCACACGTCCGACACTCCCAGATACACCCCTCTGACACTCCCAGGCACACTCTCTGACACCCCCAGGTACACCACTGACACACCCAGGTACTCCACTGACACCCTTGGTACACCCTGACACCCAGGCACACCTCTGACACACTCCAGGCACACCCCAGACACCCCAGGCAGACCCCCTGACACCCCAGGTACACCTCTGACACCCCTGCACACCACTGACACCCCAGGCACATCCCTCTTACACCCTGGTTCCCCCTCTGACACCCCAGGTACACCTCACAGACACCCCAGGTCACCCAGACACCCCAGGCACACCTCAGACACCCCAGTACACCCTGACACCTGGGCACACCTCTGCACCCCAGGTACACCTCTGACACCCTAGGCACACCTCTGACACTCCCAGGCACACCTCTGACACTCCCCAGGTACACCCCTGACACTCCCAGGCACACCTCTAACACTCCCAGGCACACCCCAGACACCCAGGAAACACTGCTGACACTCCCAGGCACACCACTGACACCTCCAGGTACACCTCCAGACACTCCCAGGCACACCTCAGACACCCCAGGCACACCCCTCTGACACCCCATGCACACCTCTGACACTCCCCAGGCACACCCCTGACACCCCAGGCATACCCCTGACACTCCCAGCACACCTCTGACCATCCCAGGCCACCCTGACACCCCAGGCACACCTCTGACACCCAGGTACACACACATCTGACACCCCTGCACACCTCTGACACCCTGACACCCCACCAGGTACACCTCTGACACCCCAGGCACACCTCTGACACTCCCAGGCACACCTCAGACACCCCCAGGCACACCACTGACACTCCAGGTACACCTCTGACACTCCAGGTACACCTCTGACACCCCAGATACACCGACACTCCCAGGTACCCTCTCACACTGGCACACCCCTGACACTCCCAGGTACACCTCTGACACTCCCAGTACACCCTCAGACATTCCCCACGACCTCTGACACTCCCTGACACTCCCTAGTGCACCTCTGACACTCTGAGGCACACCAATGACACCCCAGGCACACCTCTGACCTCCCAAGCACACACCTCTGACACTCTTGACACCTGACACCCCAGGCACACCTCCGACACTCCAGGCACACCCCCACCCCAGGTACACACCCTCTGACACTCCCAGGTACACCTCTGACACCTGAGGTACACCTCCGACACTCAGGTACACCTCTGACACCCCAGGTACACCTCTGACACTCCAGGTACACCCCTGACACTCTGGGCACACTCCTGACACTCCCAGGTACACCTCCGATTCTCCCAGGTACACCTCCGACACTCCCAGTTACAATTTACAACCCAGGTGCCACCTCCTGACACTGCTGCACACTCTGACATTCCCAGGCACACTTCCGACAACCTTGAGGTACAATTCTCTGACACTCCCCAGTTACACCCCAGACACCCCAGGTACACTACACACTATGTACACTTGACACTCCCCAGTACACCACTGACACACCCAGGTACCTCTGACCTCCCAGGTACACCTCTGACTCCCAGGTACACCTCTGACACTCCCAGGTACACCTCTGACACTCCCAGGTGCTCCACTGACGTTCCCTGGTACAACTCTGACACTCCTGGGTACACGTCCGACACTCAGATACGCACCTCTGACACTCCCAGGTACACCTCTGACACTGCCAGGTACACCTCAGACACTGCCACGTACACCTCAGACACTCCCAGGTACACCTCAGACACTCCAAGGTGCACCTCTGACACTCCCATGTGCACCTCTGACACTCCTAGGCACACCGCTGACACTCCCA
The DNA here is from genome assembly GCF_018991925.1 of Homarus americanus. Classification (NCBI taxonomy): domain Eukaryota; kingdom Metazoa; phylum Arthropoda; class Malacostraca; order Decapoda; family Nephropidae; genus Homarus; species Homarus americanus. The sequence goes on along the minus strand of NW_024753556.1, from coordinate 31,652 downwards.
CGTACACCTCCGATACTCCCAGGTACACCTTTGAGACTCCCAGGTAAACCTCTGACACTGCCAGGTACACCTCCGACACTCCCAGGTACACCTCCGATACTCCCAGGTACACTTCTCACGCTCCCAGGTACACACAGCCTTCATAGGGTAAGGACGTGTGTAGTCGGCGCTGCCCGCTAACGCAGCCGTGGTCTCATGACCATGGAGACAGCTGCCAGCCCTGTCTGTCGGGTCTTCCCCATCTCCTCCTCCCCATCTGGATTTATCAACATCCTCCCACCAACAGTACAGTGCAAAGTTTGACGATCAACCCACAACTGATATACAAAAGTGACAATTTCAACCCAAAACAAATGTTGGAGGGACAATCGTGCCTAGCGGTCAATATTGACCTGACGCGGATCTGTCCTCAGTACACTCACCACCACTTGATGAGAAGCCAGGAAAGTCTCCATACTACTCCAGGAGAGAAGTGAGGACTCCCTCCTCCACCCAGGCAAATAACTCTAAATTCCTAACTACATCAAACGAGGAAGAAAAACCATCTCCAACACCCTGTGTGAGCTGAAGGACCTACCCGTACCACGCAATGGCCATCCAATGAGGTCGCAAGAATGTTTACAAGACCAGTTAATCTATATGTTGACTCTATGTTTCTTATGTTTTGTATTGAAAGCTTTTGTCAATCAAGTGACCCACTCCCCGATTTCACCATATGTAACTTATCACCTCTGTTCATTGCATATTTTCAGCTTTCGGGCTGCCATGTTTTCTTAATAAATCGTTAATTATTATTATTATTACATCCGACACTCCCAGGTACAACTCCGACACTCCCAGGTAAACCTCCGATACTACAAGGTACACCTCTGACACTCCCAGGTACACCTCTAACACTCCTAGGTATTCCTCTGACACTCCTTGGTACACCTCTGACACTCCCAGGTACACCTCAGACACTCCCCCTTACACATCTGACACTCCCAGGTACACCTCTTTCACTCCCTGGTTCTCCCGTGACACTCCCAGGTACACCTCAGACACTCCCAGGTACACCTCAGACACTCCCAGGTACACCTCTGACACTCCTAGGTACACCTCAGACACTCCTAGGTACACCTTTCTCACTCCCAGGTACACCTCTCACACTCCCAGGCACACCTCTCACACTCCCAGGTACTCCACTGACACTCCCTGGTACACCCCTGACACTCCCAGGTACACCTATGACACTCCCAAGTACACCTCTGACACTGCAGACACACCCTCCACACCCAGTACACCCCCTCCGACACCTGAGGCACACTTACACTCCCAGGTACACCCTTCGACACTCCCAGGCACACCTCTGACACTCCCCAGGCACACCTCCGACACTCTTAGGGTGCACTTGACACCACGCACACCTCTGAGACTCCCCAGGCACACCCTCTGACACTCCCAAGTACACCTCTGACACTCCCAGGTACATCTCTGACACTCCCAGGTATACCCTGATGAATGCCAAGTACACTTCTGACAATCCCAGGTACTCTGTGACACTCCCAGGTACACCTCTCCAGATATTCCTAGTTACACCTCTGACACTCTAGGTACACTGCTGACACTTCCAGTACACCCTGACAATCCCAGGTACTCCTGACATTCTCTGGTACCTCTGACACTCCCAGGTGCCGCTTCATACTGCCAGGTACCTCCGACCTCCCACCTCCGACACTCCAGGTACATACACTCCCAGGTACCTCCTCCAGGTACCTCTGACACTTCCAGGTACCTCTGAAACTCGCGAGTACACCTCTGGCACTCCCAGGTACACCTCCCTGACACTCCCAGGTACACCTCTGCACTCCCAGGTACCTCTGACCTCCCAGGTACACCTCTGACACTGCCAGGTACACCTCAGACACTGCCACGTGCACCTCAGACACTCCCAGGTACCTCAGACACTCCAGGTACCTCTGACACTCCCAAGTGCACCTCTGACACTCCTAGGCACACCTCTGACACTCCCAGGTACACCTCAGACCTCCCAAACGCCCAGCACTCCACATGCCTCCCCGATACTCCCAGGTACACCTTTGGGCCTCCCAGGTAAACCTCTGACACTGCCAGGTACACCTCCGACACTCCCTAGTACACCTCCCGTACTCCAGGTACACTTCTCCACTCCCAGGTACACATCCGACACTCCCAGGTACAACTCCGACTCCCAGGTAAACATCCGATACTACAGGCACCTCTGACACTCCCAGGTACACCTCTACCACTCCTAGGTATTCCTCTGACCTCCTTAGTACACCTCTGACCTCCCCAGCACCTCAGACACTCCCCCTACACCTCCTGACACTCCCAGGTACACCTCTTTCACTCCTGGTTTCCCCTGGCCTCCCAGGTACCTCCAGACACTCCCAGGCACCTCAGACATGGGCACCTCCCCAGCTCCCAGGTACCTCCAGACACTCCTAGGTACCTCCTCCCAGGCACCTGTCACACTAGGCACACCTCTCACACTCCCAGGTACTCACTGACACTCCCTGGTACACCCCTGACACTCCCAGATACACCGCTGACACTCCCAAGTACACCTCTGACACTCCCAGATACACCTCCGACCTCCCAGGTACCTCCGACACTCCCAGGTACCTTCTTACCTCCCAGGTACACCTTCGACACTCCCAGGTACACCTCTGCACTCCCAGGTACACCTCCCGACTCTTAGGCCTCCCCAGCCTCCCAAGTACACCTCTGACACTCCCAGGTACACCTTGACACTCCCAAGTACCTCGGACACTCCAGGTACATCTCTGACACTCCCAGGTATCCTCTGACACTGCAAGTACACCTCGACAATCAGGCCTCTGTGACACTCCCAGGTACACCTCCGACACTCCTAGTTACCTCTGACCTCCCAGGTACACCGCTGACACTTCCAGGTACACCTCTGACACTCCATGTACACCTCCGCCACTCCCAGGTGCACCTCTGACCTCCATGCTCCACTGACACTCCTGGTACACCGACACTCCCAGGTACACCACTTCCAGGTACATCTCTGACACTCCCAGGTACACCTCGACACTCCTAGGCCTCCTCTACTCACTGATACCTCTTGCTCAGGTACACTCCCATTACACTGGGCCTCAGACACCAGGTACACAGACACTGCCTGGTACACCTCAGACACTCCCAGGTACAGACACTCAGGTGCACCTCCTGACACTCCCAAGTGCACCTCTGACATTCCCAGGCCTCCTCTGACACTCCCAGGTACACCTTAGACACTCCCAGGTACACTCCCAGGTACCTCTGACACTCCAAGTACACCTCTGACACTGCCAGGTACACCTCCGACACTCCCAGGTACACCTCCAGTACCGCCAGGTACACTTCTCACGCTCCCAGGTACACATCCGACACTCCCAGGTACAACTCCGACACTCCCAGGTAAACCTCCGTGCTACAATACACCTCCTGACACTCCCAGGTCACCTCTGACCTCCTTAGGTATGCCTCTGACACTCCTTGGTACACACCTCTGACCTCCCAGGTACACCTCAGACACTCCCCTTACACCTCTGACCTCCCAGGTACACCTCTTTCACTCCTGGTTCTCCCCAGCCTCCCAGGTACACCTCAGACACTCCAGGTACACCTCAGACACTCCCACGTACACCTCTGACATGAGGCACACCTCAGACACTCTAGGTACACCTCTCACACTCCCGCACCTCTCACACCCAGGCACACCTCTCCTCCCAGGTACTCCCCTGCACGCCTAACCCCTGGCCTCCCAGATACACCTCCTCCCAGGTACACCTCCGACACTCCCAGGTACACTTCTTACACTCCCAGGTACACATTCGACACTCCCAGGTACACCTCTGACACTCCCAAGTACACCCTGGCCTCCCCACCTCCGACACTCCCAGGTGCACCTCTGACCTCCCATGTACTCCATGACCTCCCTGGTACACCTGACACTCCCAGGTACCCCGCTGATACTTCCAGGTATACCTCTGACCTCCTGGTACACCTCTGACACTCCCAGGTACACCTCAGACACTCCCTGGTACCCCTACCTCCCATGTACACCTCTTTCCTCCCTGGTTCTCCCTTGACACTCCTAGGTACACCTCAGACACTCCCAGGTGCCTCACAAACTCCCAGGTACACCTCGACCTCCTGGTACACCTCTGACCTCCCAGGTACACCTCAGACACTCCCCTGTACACCTCTTACACATGTACACCTCTTTCACTCCCTGGTTCTCCCCAACCTTCCAGGTACCTCTGACACTCCATGTACACCTCCGACACTTCCAGGTGCTGACACTCCCATGTACTCCACTGACACTCCCTGGTACACCCCTGACACTCTCAGGTACACCGCTGACACTTCCAGGTACACTCTGACACGCCCTGGTACACCCCTGACACTCCCAGGTACACCTCTGGCACTCCCAAGTACACCGCTGACACTCCCAGATACACCTCCGACACTCCCAGGTACACCTTCGACACTCCCAGGTACACCTCTGACACTCCCAAGTACACCTCTGACACTCCCAGGTACATCTCTGACACTCCCAGGTATACTTCTTACACTGCCAAGTACACCTCTGACAATCCAGGTACTCTGTGACTCCCAAGACCACCTCCGACACTCCTAGTTACACCTCTGACACTCCCAGGTACACCGCTGACACTTCCAGAACACCTCTGACACTCCATGCCTCCCGACACTCCCAGGTGCACCTCTGACACTCCGATGTACTCACCACAGCACTGCCTGTTACACCCCTGACACTCCCAGGTACACCGCTGACACTTCCAGGTACACCTCTGGCCTCCCCTGGTACACCTCTGACACCTCCCAGGTACACCTCAGACACTCCCTGGTACACCTCTCACACTCCCATGCTCACCTCTTTCACTCCTGGTTCTCCCCTGACACTCCCAGGTACCTCAGACACTCAGGTACACCTCAGACACTCCCAGTTACACATCTGACCTCCCTGGTACACCTCAGACACTTCTAGGTACACCTCTCACCTCGCAGGTACACCTCTCACACTCCCAGGTACCCTGTGACACTTCCTGTTTCTCTGGCACTCCCAGATACATCTCAGGACTCCCAGGTACACCTCTGTGCCTCCCACGTACACCTCCAGACACTTCCAGGCACCTCCTCTGCACTCCCAGTTACACGGTGACACTTCCAGGTACACCTTTGACACTCTGTCCTTCCCACACTCCTCCCTGGGTACCTCTGACACTCAGGTACCTCAGACACTCCTGGTACACACCTCACCTCCCAATACACCTCTTTACTCCTGGTTCTCTGTGCTCCCAGGTACACCTCAGACACTCCCAGGTACACCTGAAACTCCCAGGTACACTTCTGACACTCCAAGGTACACAACTGACACACCAGATACTCCCACTGACACTCCGAGGTACACCTCTGACACCTCCAGGTACACCCTAGACACTCCCAGGCACACTTCTCCACACTCCTATGTACACCTCTGACACTCCTAGGTACTCCTCTTTCTCCCTGATGCCTCCTAACACTCCCAGGTACACCGCTGACACTCCAGGTATACCGCTGAAGCTGCCAGTTCACCTCAGACACTGCCAGGTACACCTCCAGACACTGCCAGGTACACCTCAGACACTCCCAGTTACACCTCAGACACTCCAAGGTACCTCTGACCTCCCAAGTGCACCTCTGACACTCCCAGGCACACCAACACTCCCAGGTACACCTCAGACCTCCCAGGTACACCGCTGACACTCCAGGTACCTCTGACTCTCCCAGGTACATCTCCGACACTCCCAAGCACCTTACACCAGGTACACCTCCACGCTCCCAGGTACACCTCTGACACTCCCAGGTACACCTCGACAACTCTCAGGTACACCTCCGACACTCCCAGGTACACCCCAGACACTCCAGGTACACTTCTCCCGCTCCCAGGTACACCTCCGACACTCCCAAGCTCACCTCTGACACTCCCAGGTACCTCTGACACCCCAGGTACACCTCCTGACACTCCCAGGTGCACTTTGACCTCCCAGGTGCTCCACCTGGTCTGACACTCCCAGGTGCCTCTGATACTGCCAGGTACACCTCCGACACTTCCAGGAACACCTCCGACATCCAGGTACACTTCACCTCCCAGGACACCTCCCGGCTTCCCCAGGTGCCTCTGACACTCCCAGGTACACCTCTGACACTCAAGGTACACCTCTGACACTCCAAGTTCACCTCTGTGCTCCGAGGTACACCTCTGACACTCCCAGGTACACCTCCGACACTCCCAGGTACTCCACTGACATTCCTGGTACCCTCTGACACTCCTAGGTATACGTCCGACACTCCGAATACACCTCTGACACTCCCAGGTACCTCTGACACTGCAGGTACACCTGAGACACTACCACATGCACCTCAGACACTCCCAGGTACACCTCCAGACACTCAAGGTGTACCTCTGACCTCCAGGTGCCACTGACACTCCTAGGCACACCTCCTGACCTCCCAGGTGCAGTCAGACTCTCCCAGGCACACCATGGCCTCCCCCACGTACACCTCCGATACTCCCAGGTACACCTTTGAGACCCCCAGGTAAACCTCCGATACTAGTACAGTACACCTCCCAGCTCCCAGGTACCTCTGACACTCCTAGGTATTCCTCTGCACTGCCAGGTACACACCTCTGACACTCCATGTACACCTCCGACACTCCCAGGTACACCTCTGACCTCCCAGTGCTCCACTGACCTCCCTGGTACACCCCTGACACTCCAGGTACACCCTGACCTCCCAGGTACACCTCCTGACACTCCCAGGTACACATCAGACACTCCCAGGTACACCCCAGACACTCCCAGGTACACCCCCAGACGCTCCCAGGTACCCACTTCTCACTCACCAGTACCTCCGACACCCAGGTACACCTCGACCTCCCAGGTACACCTCTGACACTCCCAGGTACACCTCAGACACTCCCCCTTACACCTCACAGCCTCCCAGGTACACCTCTTTCACTCCCTGGTTCTCCCCTGACCTCCCAGGTACACCTCAGACACTCCCAGTGCCTCAGACACTCCCAGGTACACCTCTGACACTCCCAGGTACACCTCAGACACTCCTAGGTACCTCTCACACTCCCAGGTACACCTCTCACACTCCCAGAGCACCTCTCACACCCATTGCTCCACCCAGCACTCAATTGCTCCCAGATACACCCTGACTCCCAGTACACTCTGACACTCCCAGGACACCGGCTTGCTCCCAGGTACACCTCTGATACTCCCAGGTACCTCCGACACTCTTACACACCTCCCAACCTCCCAAGTACACCTCTGACACTCCCAGTACACCTCTGACACTCCCAATCACCTCCTGACCTCCCAGGTACATCTCTGGCCTCCCAGGTATACCTCTGACACTGCCAAGCCTACCCACAATCCCAGGTACTCTGCTGACACTCCCAGGTACACCTCCGACACTCCATAGTTACACCTCCTGACTCCCAGGTACACCGCTGACACTTCCAGGTACCTCTGACACTCCATGTACACCTCCGCCACTCCCAGGTGCCTCTGACACTCCCATGTGCTCACTGACTCCTGGTACACCCCTGACACTCCCAGGTACACCCTGACACTTCCAGGTACACCTCTGACCTCCCAGGTACACCTCTGACACTCCTAGGTGCTCTCTGTCCTCACTGATACCTCTACACTCCCAGGTACACACCCAGCCTCCCAGGTACACCCCAGCACTGCCAGGCACACCTCCAGACACTCCTACACCTCCAGACACTGCCAGGTACACCTCCAGACACTCCCAGGTACACCCCAGACACTCCAGGTGCACCTCCTGGCTCAAGTGCACCTCTGACATTCCCAGGCACTCTCCCAGCCTCCCCAGGTACCTTGACACTCCCAGGTACACCCTGACACTCCCAGGTACACCTCTGACCTCCCAAGTACACCTCTGACACTGCCAGGTACACCTCCGACACTCCCAGGTACACCTCCGATGCTGCCAGGACACTTCTCCACGCTCCCAGGTACACATCTGACACTCCCAGGTACAACTCCGACACTCCCAGGTAAACCTCCCGATGCTACAAAGTACACCTCCCCTGACACTCCCAGGTACCTCTGACACTCCCTAGGTATGCCTCTGACACTCCTTGGTACACCTCGACAGCCTCCAGGTACACCTCAGACCTCCCCCTTACACCTCCTGGCACTCCCAGGCCTCTTTCACTCCCTGGTTCTCCCCAGCACTCCCAGGTACACCTCAGACCTCCCAGGTACACCTCCAGACACTCCCAGGTACCTCTGATACTCAGGTACACCTCAGGTACTCCTGGGTACCTCTCTCACACTCCCAGGCCCTCTCACTCTCCCAGGCACCTCACCTCCCAGGTACTCACCCAGCACGCCTGGTACACCCTGACACTCCCAGGTACACCTCTGACACTCCCGGTACACCATGACACTCCCAGATACCTCCGACGCTCCCAGGTACACCTCCGACACTCCCAGGTACACTTCTTGCTCCCAGGTCACATTCATGCTCCCAGGTCACCTCCTGACACTCCCAAGTACACCTCTGACACTCCAGGTACATCTCTGACACTCCCAGGTATACCTCTGACTCCCAGAGTACCGACACTCCCAGGACTCCTCTGACACTCCCAGGTACACCCTCCGACACGCCTGAGTACCTCCCAACCTCCCATGCCCAACACTTCAGGTACACCTCTGACACTCCATGTACACCTCCCGACTCCCAGGTGCACCTCAGCCTCCCTTCATGCTCCCGAACACTCCCTGGTACACCCAGCACTCCCAGGTACACCCCAATACTTCCAGGTACCTCTGGCCTCCTGGTACACCTCTGACACTCCCAGGTACACCTCAGACACTCCTAGTACACCTCTACTTACTCCATAACACCTCTTTCACTCCCTGGTTCTCCCCTGGCACTCCCAGGTACACCTCAGGCCTCCCAGGTACACCTCAGGCACTCCCAGGTACACCTCCTCACCTCCCAGGTACACCTCCTGACACTCCCAGGTACCTCCAGACACTCCCTGGTACACCTCTTACACTCCCATGTACACCTTTCACTCCTGGTTCTCCCTGACCTTCCAGGTACACCTCTGACACTCCATGTACCTCCCGACTTCCAGGTGCACCTCTGACACTCCCATGTGCTCCACTGACACTCCCTGGTACACCCCTGACACTCAGGTACACCATGACTTCTTCCAGTACACCTCTGACACACCTGGTACACCCCTGACACTCCCAGGTACACCTCTGGCACTCCCAGTACACCATGACCTCCCAGATACACCTCCGACACTCCCCAGGTACACCTCCGACACTCCCAGGTAAACTTCTTACACTCCCACACCTTCGACACTCCTAGGTACACCTCAGCACTCCCCAAGTACACCTCTGACACTCCCAGGTACATCTCCTGACACTCCCAGAGCTACCTCTGACACCACCGTCCCTCTGACAATCAAGGCCTCCTCTTGTGGCACTCCCAGGTACACCTCCGGCACTCCTAGTTACACCTCTGACACTCCCAGGCCACACACAACACTTCCAGGTACACTCTGACACTCCATGTACACCTCCGACACTCCCAGGTGCACCTCTGACACTCCCATGTACTCCACTGACACTCCTGTTACACCCTGACGCTCCCAGGTACACCGCCCCAGCCTTCAGGTACACCTCTGACCTCCCTGGTACACCTCCTGACACTCCCAGGTACACCTCAGAGCACTCCTGGTACCTCTCCCACTCCCACTTGCCTCTTCCTCTGTAGTTCTTTCCCCAGCTTTTCCATTTTGTCATTTACTCCAAGGTACACCTCAGAACCTCCCAGTTACATCCCTCCCTGGTTTTTTACCTCCAGGCACTTCTAGTACACCTCTCACCTCGCAGGTACACCTCTCACACTCCCAGAGCCCACCCCTGTGACACTTCTAGTACTTCTCTGGCACTCCCAGGTACATCTCAGACACTCCCAGGTACACCTCAGACACTCCCACGTACCTCAGACACTGGGCACACCTCCCAGTTACACATTGACACTTCCAGGTACACCTTTGACACTCTGTGTACACCTCCGACCTCCCAGGTGCACCTCTGACACTCCCATGTGCTCCTGGCCTCCTGGTACACCCTGACCTCCCAGGTACACCTCTGACACTCACAGGTACACCCAGACACTCCCAGTACACCTCCGACACTGCTGGGTACACCTCTGGCTCTCTGGTACACCTCTGACACTCCGAGGTACCTCTGACCTCCCAGGTACACCTCTGACCTCTGAGTACCTCTGGCTTGCTCCAGGTACTCACTGACATTCCCTGGTACCTCTGACACTCCCAGTACACGTCCAACACCCCAGATACCTCTGACACTCCCAGGTACTCCGCAACATTCTGGTACACCTCTGACACTCCCAGGTACGTCCATCCTCCCCAGATACACCTCTGACACTCCCAGGTACCCACTTCTGGCCTCCAAGGTACACACACCTGACACACCCAGTGCTCCACACTGACCTCCCAGGTACACCTCCCCACTCCAGGTACACCGTGAACACTCCCAGGTGCACTTCTCTCTCACACTCCTAGGTACACCTCTGACACTCCTAGGTACTCCTCACTCACTCCCTGATGCACCTCCTAACACTCCCAGGTACACCGCTGACACTCCCAGGTACATACCGCTAAACTGCAGGTACACCTCCAGGCACTGCCAGGTACACCTCCCAGGCACTGCCAGGTACCTCGGGCCTCCCGAGATTACACCTCCAGACACTCAGGTGCACCTCTGACCCTCCCAAGTGCACCTCCCAGCACTCCCAGGCACCTGTAACCCAGCACTCCCAGGTACACCTCAGACACTCCCAGGTACACCGCTGACACTCCCAGCCTCTGGCTCTCCCAGGTACATCTCCGGCCTCCCCAGGTACACTTCTTACACTCCCTGGTACACCTCCGGCCTCCAGGTACACCTCCTGACACTCCCAGGTACACCTCCGACAACTCAGGTACACCTCTGAGCACTCCCAGGTTCACCCCAGACACTCCCAGGTACACTTCTCTTTTTACTCCCAGGTACACTCAAACACTCCCAAGCTCACCTCTGACACTCGAGGTACACCTCCTGACACCCCAGGTGCACCTCCCAGCCTCCCAGGTACACCTTTGACCTCCAGGTACTCCTGACATTCTCTGGTACCTCTGACACTCCCAGGTATGCATGATGCCACCAGGTACACCTCCGGCTTGCTCCCAGGAACACCTCCGGCTTGCTCCCAAGGTACCTTCTCCCCTCCCAGGTACACCTCCCGGCGACAGGTACGCCTCTGGCCTCCCAGGTACACCTCCTGACACTCCCAAGGTACACCTCCCCAACCTCCCAGGTTCACCTCCCCAACACTCCCAGAGTACCTCCTGGCCTCCCAGGTACCTCTGGCTTGCTCCCAGGCCCACTCCCAGTGACATTCCCTGGTACACCTCTGTTACTCCCTGAGAGCGTCCGGCTGCTCCCAGTACACCTCCTGGCCTCCCAGGTACACCTCTGACACTGCCAGAGTACACCTCGAACACTGCCACATGCACACCTCAGACACTCCCCAGGTACACCTCCAGACACTCAGGTGCACCTCCCCGAGCACTCCCAAGTGCACCTCTCTGACACTCCTAGGCACACCTCGGCCTCCCAGGTACACGTCAGACTCTCCCAGGCCACACCGCTGACACTCCCACGTGCACACCTCCGATACTCCCAGGTACACCTTACCCAGACCCCAGATGAAACCTCCGATACTAGTACGTACACCTGTGACCTCCCAAGGTACCTCTGTGCTCTAGGTATTCCTCTGACACTGCCAGGTACACCTCTGACACTCATGTGCACCTCCGACACTCCCAGGTACACCTCTGACACTCCCAGGTACTCACTGACACTCCTGGTACCCCAGCACTCCCAGGTACCCCCAGCCTCCCAGGTACCTCCTCTGACACTCCCAGGTACACATCAGACACTCCCAGGTACACCCCAGACACTCCCAGGTACACCCCAGACACTCCCAGGTACACTTCTCACACTCGCAGGTACACCTCCGACACACCCCAGGTACACTCTCTGACACTCCCAGGTACACCTCCTGACACTCCCAGGTACACCTCTGACACTCCCAGGTACACATCTGACACTCCCAGGTACACCTCCGACTCCCAGGTACTCCACTGACATTCCCTGGTACACCTCTGACCTCCCAGGTACACGTCCAACACTCCCAGATACACCTCTGACACTCCCAGGTACATCTCTGACACTCCCAGGTACACCTCTGACACTCAGGTAAACCTCTGACACTCCCAGGTTCACCTTCGATACTCAGGTACCTCTCTGCACTCCAGGTACACCTCTGACACTCCACTTGTACTCCACTGACACTCTGGTACACCCCTGACCTCCAGGTACACCTCTGACACTCCCAGGTACACCCAGACACTCCCAGGTACACCTCCGACACTCCAGGGACACCTCTGACTCTCAGGTACACCTCTGACACTCCCAGGTCCACCTTTGACACTCCCAGGTACCTCAGGCCTCCCAGGTACACCTCTGACACTCCCAGGTACTCCACCGGCATTCCTGGTACCTCTGACACTCCCGGTACACGTCCGACACCCCCAGATACCTCTGACACTCCCAGGTACTCCTGACATTCCAGTACACCTCCCCGACTCCCAGGTACACGTCCGACACTCCCAGATACACCTCTGACACTCCCAGGTACACTTCTGACACTCAAGGTACACAACTGACAACCAGGTACTCCACTGACACTCCCAGGTACACCTCTCACACCTCCAGGTACACCCTAGACACTCAGGGTACACTTCTCACACTCCTAGGTACACCTCTGACACTCCTAGGTACTCTCTTTCACTCCCTGATACCTCTAACCTCCCAGGTACCATGCTTGCTCCCAGGCATACCGCCCGACACTGCCAGGTACCTCAGACACTGCCAGGTACACCTCCAGACACTGCCAGGTACACCTCAGACACTCCCAGTTACACCTCAGACACTCCAAGGTGCACCTCTGACCCTCCCAGTGCACCTCCGGCGCTCCCAGGCACAACAACACTCCCAGGTACACCTCCAGACACTCCCAGGTACACCGCTGACCTCCCAGGTACACCTCTGACTCTCCCAGGTACATCTCCGACACTCCCAGGTACACTTCTTACACTCCCAGGTACACCTCCGACACTCCCAGGTACTCCTCTGACTCCCAGGTACACCTCCGACAACTCTCAGGTACACCTCTGACACTCCCAGGTACACCCAGACACTCCCAGGTACCTTCTCACACTCCCAGGTACACCTCCGACACTCCCAAGCTCTCGGCCTCCCAGGTACACCTCTGAGCCCCCATGTCACACCTCTGCTCCAGGTACACCTTGACACTCCCAGGTACTCCCCCTGACATTCTCTGGTACACCTCTGACACTCCCAGGTACGCCGCTGATACTGCCAGTACCTCCGACCTCCCAAACACCTCCCACACTCCCAGGTACCTTCTCACACTCCCAGGTACCTCCGACACTCCCAGGTACGCCTCTGGCCTCCCAGGTACACCTCTGACACTCCAGGTACACCTCTGACCTCCCAGGTTCACCTCTGACTCCCAGGTACACCTCTGGCCTCCCAGGTACCTCTGACACTCCCAGGTACTCACCCCTGACATTCCCTGGTACACCTCTGACACTCTAGGTACACGTCCGGCTCCCAGATACACCTCCCACCTCCCAGGTACACCTCTAACACTGCCAGGTACACCTCAGACACTGCCATTACCTCAGACACTCCCAGGTAGAACTCAGACACTCCAGGTGCACCTCTGACACTCCCAAGTGCACCTACACTCCTACACACCTCTGACCTCCCAGGTACGTCAGACACTCCCAGGTACACACTGACGCTCCCAGTACACCTCCCATACTCCCAGGTACCTTTGAGAACCCCCAGGTAAACCTCCCATACTCCTACGTACACCTCTGACACTCCCAGGTACACCTCTGACACTCCTAGGTATTCCTCTGACATTGCTTGGTACACCTCTGACACTCCATGTACACCTCGCTCCCAGGTACACCTCTGACCTCCCAGGTGCTCTGACACTCCTGGTACACCCCTGACCTCCCAGGTACCCCTGACACACCCAGGTACCTCTGACACTCCCCAGTGCACATCAGACACTCAGGTACCCAGACACTCCCAGGTACACCCCAGACACTCCCAGGTGCACTTCTCACACTCCCAGGTACACCTCCGACACACCCAGGTACCTCTGACCTCCCAGGTACACCTCCGACACTCCCAGGTACTCCACTGACATTCCCTGGTACACCGACACTCCCAGGTACACGTCCCACTCCCAGGTACACGTCCGCTCCCAGATACACCTCCCGACACTTCCAGGTACATCTCTGACACTCCCAGGTACCTCTGACACTCCCAGGTAAACCTCTGACACTCCCAGGTTCTCCACTGCAGTACACCTCCCACACTCCCAGGTACACCTCGCTCCTGTTACTCCTCTGTCCCATGTACACCTCTAACACTCCCAGGTACACCATGACACTCCCAGGTACACCGCTGACACTGCCAGGTACCTCAGACACTGCTAGGTACACCTCAGACACTGCCAGGTACACCTCAGACACTGCCAGGTACACCTCAGACACTCCCAGGTACACCTCAGACACTCCATGGTGCACCTCTGACACTCCCAAGTGCACATCTGACATTCCCAGGCACCTCTGAAACTCCCAGGTACACCTCAGACACTCCCAGGTACCGCTGACACTCCCAGGTACACCTCTGACATCCCAAGTACAACCTCTGACACTGCCAGGTACACCTCCGACACTCCCAGGTACCTCCGATACTCCCAGGTACACTTCTCACGCTCCCAGGTTACATCCGACACTCCCAGGTACAACTCCGACACTCCCGGTATCCTCGATACTACAAGGTACACCTCTGACACTCCCAAGTACACCTCTCACACTCCTAGGTATTCCTCTGAACTCCTTGGTACACCTCTGACACTCCCAGGTACACCTCAAACACTCCCCTTACACCTCTGACACTCCCAGGTACACCTCTTTCACTCCTGGTTCTCTGACACTCCCAGGTACACCTCAGACACTCCCAGTACACCTCAGACACTCCCAGGTACCTCCTGACACTCCGGGTACACCTCAGACACTCCCAGGTACACCTCCTGACACTCCCAGGTACACCTCTGACAGTCCCAAGTACCTCTGACACTCCCAGGTCATCTCCTGACCTCCCAGGTATACCTCACACTGCCAAGTACACCTCTGACTAATCCCAGGTACTCTGTGACACTCCCAGGTACACCTCAAACCTCCTAGTTACACCTCCCAACTCCCAGGTACACCATGACACTTCACATGCACCTCTGACACTCCATGTACACCTCCGACTACTCCCAGGTGCACCTCTGACACTCCCATGTACTCACTGACACTCCCAGGTACACCTCAGACACTCCCAGGTACACCTCAGCCTCCCAGGTACACATCTGACACTCCTGGTACACCTGAACACTTCTAGGTACACTCTCACACTCGCACACCTCTCCCACCTGCTTGCTCTCAAACTCCCCGTTGCTCCTGTGACACTTCCTGGTACTTCTCTGTCACTCCCAGGTACATCTCAGACACTCCCAGGTACACCTCAGACACTCCCAGGTACACCTCCTTGAACACTTCCAGGCACACCTCTGACCTCCCAGTTACCTCAGACACTCCCAGGTACCTCTGACCTCCCGAGGTACACCTCCAGACACTCCTAGGTACCTCTCACACTCCCAGGTACCTGCCTCTCACACGCCCAAGGCACACCTCTCACACTCTCGTTGCTCCACTGACACCCTAATTTTTACCCCTGACACTCCAGGTACACCTCTGACACTCCCAGTGCACCGCTGACACTCCCAGATGCGCCTCCGACCTCCCAGGTGCACCTCCGACACTCCAGGTGCGCTAGCCACACTCCCAGGTACCTTCGGCCTCCCAGGTGCACCTCCGACACTTTGGGTGCACCTCTGGCCTCCGTACACCTGTGACCTCCCAGGTACACCTCTGACACTCCCAAGTGCCTCTGACACTCCCAGGTACATCTCACCAGCCTCCCAGGTATACCTCTGACACTGCAGTACCTCTGACAATCCCAGGTACTCCTGCCCAACCTCCCCAGGTACACCTCCGGCTTGCTCCTAGTTACACCTCTGACCTCCCGTTACACCATGACACTTCCACATGCACCTCTGACCTCCATGTACACCTCAAAACACTCCCGTTGCACCTCAGCACTCCCATGTGCTCACTGACACTCCCTGGTACACCTGACACTCCGGTACACCGCCCCAGCACTTCCAGGTACACCTCCTGACACTCCCTAGTACACCTCTGACACTCCCAAGGTACACCTCAGCAGACACTCCCTGGTACACCTCTCACACTCCATGTCCCTCTTCCTCCCTGGTTCTCCCCTGGCCTCCAGGTACACCTCGAACCTCCCAGGTACACCTCAGACGCTCCAGGTACATCTGACACTCCTGAGTACACACCTCAGACACTTCTGGGTGCACCTCTCACACTCGCAGGTGCCTCTCAAACTCCCAGGTACTCCTGCTTGACACTTCCTGGTACTTCTCTGTCCTCCCAGGTACATCTCAAACACTCCCAGGTACACCTTGAACACTCCCAGGTAAACCTCAGACACTTCCAGGCACACCTCTGACACTCCCAGTTGCACCTCAGACACTCCAGGTACACCTCTCACACTCCAGGGTACACCTCAAAAAGACACTCCTAGGTACACCTCTCCCACACTCCCAGGTACACCTCTCACACGCCCAGGCACACCTCTCACACACTCGTGCTCCTGACACTCCCTGGTACACCCCCTGACACTCCCAGGTACACCTCTGACACTCCCAAGTACACCGCCTGACACTCCCAGATGCGCCTCCGACACTCCCAGGTGCCTCCGACACTCCCAGGTGCACTTCTTACACTCCCAGGTACACCTTCGACACTCCCAGGTACACCTCTGACCTCCCAGGTACACCTCCCAGCCTCCCAGCCCTCTGGCACTCCCAGGTACATCTCTGACCTCCCAGGTATGCCTCTGACACTGCCAAGTACACCTCCCAAACAATCCCAGGCCTCCTGTGACCTCCCAGGTACACCTCCGGCCTCCCCTAGTTACACCTCTGACACTCCCCAGGTACACCATGACACTTCCCACATGCACCTCTGACACTCACATGTACACCTCCGGCCTCCCAGGTGCCTCCCAGCACTCCCATGTACTCCACTGACACTCCCTGGTACACCTGGCACTCCGAGGTACACCGCTGACACTTCCAGGTACTCAGCACTCCCTGGTACACCTCTGGCCTCCCAGGTACACCTCAGACCTCCCTGGTACCTCTCACACTCCATGTACCTCTTTCCTCCCTGGTTCTCTGGCCTCCCAGGTACCTCAGACACTCCCAGGTACCTCAGACACTCCCAGGTACATCTGACACTCCCTGGTACCCCTCAGACACTTCTGCACCTCTCACACTCGCAGAGTACACCTCTCTCAAACTCCCAGGTACTCCTGTGACACTTCCTGAGTAACCTACTCTTTCTGTCACCCCAGGTACATCTCAGACACTCCCAGGCACACCTTAGACACTCCCAGGTACACCTCTGACACTCCCAGGTACACCTCTTTCACTCCCTGGTTCTCCCCTGACACTCCCAGTTACACCTCTGACACTCCGAGGTACACCTCAGACACTCCTAGGTACACCTCTCACACTCCCAGCTACACCTCTCACACTCCCAGGCACACCTCTCACACTCCCAGGTACTCCACTGACATGCCCTGGTACACCCCTGACACTCCCAGGTACACCTCTGACACTCCCAAGTACACCGCTGACACTCCCAGATACACCTCCGACACTCCCTGGTACACCTCCGACACTCCCAGGTACACTTCTTACACTCCCAGGTACACCTTCGACACTCCCAGGTACACCTTCGACACTTTTAGGTACACCTCTGACACTCCCAAGTACACCTCTGACACTCCCAGGTACACCTCTGACACTCCCAAGTACACCTCTGACACTCCCAGGTACATATCTGACACTCCCAGGCATACCTCTGACACTGCCAAGTACACCTCTGACAATCCCAGGTACTCCTGTGACACTCCCAGGTACACCTCCGACACTCCTAGTTACACCTCTGACACTCCCAGGTACACCGCTGACACTTCCAGGTACACCTCCGACACTCCATGTACACATCCGACACTTCCAGGTGCACCTCTGACACTCCCATGTACTCCACTGACACTCCCTGGTTCACCCCTGACACTCCCAGGTACACCGCTGACACTTCCAGGTACACCGCTGACACTCCCTGGTACACCTCTGACACTCCCAGGTACACCTCAGACACTCCCTGGTACACTTCTCACACTCCCATGTACACCTCTTTCACTCCCTGGTTCTCCCTTGACACTCCCAGGTACACCTCAGACACTCCCAGGTACACCTCAGACACTCCCAGGTAGACATCTGACACTCCCTGGTACAGCTCAGACACTTCTAGGTACACCTCTCACACTCGCAGGTACACCTCTCACACTCCCAGGTACTCCTATGACGCTTCCTGGTACTTCTCTGGCACTCCCAGGTACATCTCAGACACTCCCAGGTACACCTCAGACACTCCCAGGTACACCTCAGACACTTCCAGGCACACCTCTGACACTCCCAGTTAAACCGCTGACACTTCCAGGTACACCTCTGACACTCTATGTACACCTCCGACACTCCCAGGTGCACCTCTGACACCCCGGTACCCCCCACACGCCCAGGCACACCTCTCACACCTGTACCCACTGACACTCCTAAGCACACCGCTGACACTCCCCAGATACGCCTCCTGACACTCCCAGGTACACCTCCTGACACTCCCAGGTACTACACTTAAACTCCCAGGTACACCTTCGACACTCCCAGGTACACTTTCGACACTCTTAGGTACACCTCTGACACTCCAGGCACACCTCTGACACTCCCCAGGTACACCTCTGACACTCCCAGCACACCTCTGACACTCCCAGTGCCATCAGGCATACCTCTGACACTGCAGCCACCCCTGACAATCCCAGGTACCCTGTGACACTCCCACACCTCCGACACTCCTAGTTACACCTCTGGACGCTCCCAGGCACACCGCTGACACTTCCAGGTACACCTCCGACACTCCATGTAAACCTCCGACACTTCCAGGTGCACCTCTGACACTCCCATGTACTCCACTGATACCTGGTACACCCCTGACACTTCCAGGCACACCCCAGACACCCCCCTGGCACACTCTGACACTCCCCAGGCACACCTCAGACACTCCCCTGCACCCTCACACCCCATGCACACCCCTTTCACTCCCTGGTTCTCCCCTCACACCCCAGGTACACCTCAGACACTCCGGCACACCCCAGACACTCCCAGGCACACATCTGACACCCCTGGTACACCCAGACACTCTAGGCACACCTCTCCTACTGCAGGCACACCCTTCACACCCCAGTACTCCTGATGACACTCGGTACTCTCTGGCACTCCAGGTACATCCCAGACACCCCAGGTCACACCCCACACTCCTAGTTACACCCATGACACTTCCAGGCACACCTCTGACACTCTATGTACACCTCCGACACTCCTGCACCCCTGACACCCCATGTACCACTGACACTCCCTAGACACCCCTGACACCCGGTACACCTCTGACACTCACAGTTACACCCCCACACTCCCAGGTACACCTCCGACACTAACAGGTACACATCTGACACCCCTGGCACACCTCTTACACCTTGAGGCCACTTCCCCAGGTACACCCTCTGGCACTCCCAGGTACTCCACTAACATTCCCTGGTACACCTCTGACACTCCCAGGCACACGTCCGACACTCCCAGATACACCCTGACACTCCCAGGTACTCCACTGACATTCCCTGGTACACCCTGACACCCCAGGCACACGTCCGACACTCCCAGATACACCTCTGACACCAGGTACACTTCTGACACCCAAGGTACACAACTGACACACCCAGGTACTCCACTGACACTCCCAGGTACACCTCTGACACTCCCAGGTACACCCTAGACACTCCCAGTACACACTCCCAGGCACACCCTGACACTCCTAGGTACTCCTCCCTCACTCCCCTGATACACTCTAACACTCCCAGGTGTATGTATTATTATGTGTATGCTTGATTATGTACTATGTATGTATATTATGTATGTGCTCCATTTATATTTATTCAGCCTAGCTAAGCAGCGTGTGCAATGTTATTACCATATCCCACACGCTAATTATGTGCCTGGCGACGTATGGAAGCTGCAATGTATCACTTGCCATACGTCGTCTATGGTAGTTGACAGAGAACCTCCAGCTAGGAGCAGTGCTATCCACCTCTGTGTACATACTCATCCAGTAAACCGAACCACAAAAACTATACAGGTGTTGTGTTTCTCTCCTGTATATAGAACTTATTACCCAGAACATCTACATGAGTGCAGTTTTACTGATTATTACAGTGATTAGTGCAGGGAAAGCCCTGATGGATCCCGCCTTGGGTCAACCCCGCGTCATCCCTCGAAGAATTTCGCAACTTTGATAAGAGTAGTGACAGTGATTTTCAGAAGTGTTTAGTGTCAGTGTTTTCGAGCCATTCATGTAGACCTTGTTCGAAGGGATTTCCAGTATACTACATGTTCTGGGCATTTGTGGGTGGTACCCATACCTCCTCTGACCGTTTACAGAGCACTGAGCCACCCTATTCCACCCTCCTCACACGCCGCCTCCACCCCCTCACAGCTGGGGGCAGGTCTCCTGCGTGGGACACACACACATACACGTACTAACACTCTGCTGACCGCGCGGTTTCTTATATATGATTTTATATATAAACCTACTTATCTGTGTATTTAATTAATTTTTGTCTGAAATCTTGTTGATACGACTGGGCTGACCGGTCAACACTGATTTAAGACACAGTACACAGAGGAAATAGTTATGTCTCATGCCTACGAGGCAGTGGACCCAGCGCCTGGATGAGTCAAGGATGATAGTCCCCAGAGATGGATGACCAGGCTACTCCCCACAACATCGCGCAGCCCTTCACCCCTCAACATTCAGCCATTCCAGAGATAATGCCTTAATGAAGTTTATAGAGAGATGAGACGCGAGGATGAAGCTCACAGACGTTTAACTGATGAGCACAGAAGGCAGGCAGAGGCAGAACGAGACCACCAACGGAGAATGGAAGACAGTGCACGGTTTGAAGCCTTGATATCTCGCCTCACTGTTAACCAAGCCCTGGCTCTAACACTGCCTCGGTACTGAGTTCAGATACCTCATCCAGCATGCCTTCTTACGCCGCCCCCAGCCCCACCCAAAGCAGCAGCTCAAACGCCGATCTTGGAGCCTGATGTAAATTTCCAGACTTTTTCGCGAATGGCGGCAAGGGCTGATGAGTAAACTATAATGGTGGATTCCAGAGTTTGTCACAGCTTCAAACAACCTATCCAGCTGCGTGTACGTGCCCACCTTGGAAGTTCAGCGTGTCTTAGAACATACGTTGCAGGTACCCCAACCTCTTGCTGTCTGTAGAGGAGGTACTGGAGTCTCAACAACGGCACATCAAGACAGCAGAATGAAGCTCTAAGCCAGGAGGGAATTGTTTAGCTGCAGACAGATGGAGGTGAGTCTGACGCTTTATGTACGTCTTAAGAGGCCTCTCGAAGAGGTAGATATGTTTAGCCACCACCAGCAGTGCGAGGAGACCCAGTTGAAGCAGGTGATCCTGATAGTGTTAAGGACGAACTTGTCCAACGGCCTTCACCCCCTGTAATTCTCTTCTCTTCTTTCTAGGATGTAAAGTTGATGATATAAGTCGCCCTATGAGTTGCACCTCCGGCCATCCGAGCTCCCCACAGCTGTACGCGCTTGCTTCCTGGCAAGAAGGACAAGAAGTCTGCCCCTACGCTTCCAACGTACGTCCAGATGCCCGGTCTATTTTTGGTAAATAACTGTGGTGTACATTTGAAGACAGGTATGTCCAGCTGCCTGGGCCCCACTCCAAATAGTTAGACCATGGGCCACTGGTCGCTCATGAGTGTGGTGCCCAGCAATGCATAGTGCAATGTGTGTGTCGTCTTGGGCACACATGGTGTTGGCCTTACCCACGAACCCAAGGACAGTTGCCAGTGGAAGCCAGTTCTTTCTACCAGTGAGGGCTGCCCACAGTCGCCAATCAGAGGTGACACATTCTGGAGCAAAGCTCCTGACCATTTTAGGAGGGTGTACTCCTTAATCCTGTGACCAAAGCCCCCTAGCACATCAGGCGTCATCGCACCCATGAGTGGAAGGTTTATCCTGTTCTGATAGTTGTTCTGACACCGGCGCTGATGCGCAGTCATCGGTCCCCTGCATTTGCGATGCTTGGGGCTCTCTCCAAGCTGACCCAGGACCGCCTCCCATGGCGAATTCCTCTGTGTCACGGCAGATGGTTCACAGATGCCCCAGCCGGGGTTCATCATGACATGTGTCACCTTTTGGCAACAGGTCGCCAGGCCTGGATTGACGTGCATAATGGTAACCCACCCCTTGCCGTCCCACACAGTTTTTCACAAGAGCGGCTTAACATCTCCCCAGGACTTCTAAACCTATTCTGCAGGTAAGACACGCCAACAGGGTGCACGGCGTGAGCAGCACCACTCCTGCCGCGCCCCACTCTACCTCTGGCCAGTGACACCTCTCCTCGGTAGCTGTCCCTGCTGCATCACGTCCCCACGCCTTGGCTCGCTTTCACGACAGCTTCACATCAGAGTTTAGAGGCCACCAAACGACGTGCACGACAGACTGTGTTCTGCCTCAAGATTGACCTGATGTCTCCAATGCTGTCCAGTGTGTAAGCCCCGCCACGTATTACAAACCTGCAGCCAGCAGCAGGGTACCTTCGCGAGTGATTTAATAAACCCCACCCGCTCCTCGGAGTCTGTGTCGGCCGATTTTCTGTGTGTCAGAAAGTCCTCCTGGCTAGTCAATGCCGACCGTCTCTGTTGCCGTTGTCACTGGGCGGTGTAATGATTACGACGTTCAGGTTGCCACCATCGCAAGTTCCGCCACTATCGTGACGTGGGCGTTCTTGTACGCCTGCGAACCGACGGAGGGCCTTTAGTGCTCACAAGCCGACTTTGCTGTGTTCTTTCGACCGATGGGGAGTCCAAAAGTTGTCATCGCCCCAACACTGGTCCAACGGCCACGCTGAGTTGCTGTTAACCCTTGTTTAACTCCTCATCCTGGCAGGCCCCTTCTGGGAATATTGACTGCGGTGTCTTCACCGGGTCTTCTTGGAACCTGCAACACACCCAACCACCGGACGCTTCCCTGCCCAGGTTTTGTATAAGGCCCCTTCGGTTCTGGGCGTCCCTGCTCTCACCCTCAATCCTTCTCCAAGAGGGCAGCCAAGACAGAGGATTGTGATCGCCGAGCCGCCGAACGGTTCAGACGTCGTCGCCGCCAGCAACGACCACGCCCGCTTCTCTCCCCAGGTTGAGTGTCGGCACTCAAGTCCGTGTTCAGGGATCTGACCTCCCCATGCTGGGACAGCAGGCGTATCATGGGTCCCCTGCAGGTCACGGGACTACCAGGTGTGTCACCCAGTACGTGTGTGGTGGAGGAACCGCCTGCTCTTTCTCCCAGTCTTCGTAAATATCATGCCTTCTGCTGGCCCCACGCACCCAGTGTTGAGTCCCATACCCTTCCCAGTGATGGAAGTCCTCGACGTCTGTGAACGGATCCAGAAGATAAAGGTCCGCTCAAGACTTTGCTATGAGCGTGGAGGGAGGTATGTATATTATGTATGCTGGATTATATGTATGTATATTAATGTATGTGTCTGTTTATATTTATTCAGTCGAATAGAAAGTGTGTGGCAAATGTTATTACCATATCCCACACGCTTAATTTCAATGTGCCTGGCGACGTATGGAAGCTGCTAATGTATCACTTGCCAGTTGCCCATAGAAGCGACCAGACCTTAGCTAGGAGCAGTGCTATCCACCTCTGTGTACATACTCTTATCCAGTAAACCGAACCTACAAAACTATTATACAGGTGTTTGTGTTCTCCTTATATAGAACTTATTACCTGTGAACATCTAACACCAGGTACACTGCTGACACTCCCCAGGCATACTGCTGACACTGCCAGGTACACCCAGACTGCCAGGCACACCTCAGACCACTGCCAGGTGCCACCTCAGACACTCCCCAGGCACACCTCAGACACCCAAGGTGCACCTCTGACTCCTGCGCACCCTGACACTCCCAGGCACACCTGCAATGACACTCCCAGGTACACCGCCACACTCCAGGCACACTCAGACACTCCAAGGTGCACTCTGATAATTCCCAGGTAAAACTGCTGACACTCCCAGGTACACCTTAGACACTCCCAGGTACTCACTGACATTCCTGGTACACCTCTCTGACACTCCTAGGTACACGTCCGACACTCCCAGATACACCTTTGAGACTCACAGGTGTCTCTAACACTGCCAGGTACACCTCAGACACTGCACGTACACCTCTGCATTAATTCCCCAGTACAACTCAGACACCCAAGGTGCACTCTGACACTGCAAGTGCACTTACTCCTAGGCACACCTCTGACACTCCCAGGCATACTGGGACACTCCCCAGGCAGCTCCACTCCTCATGCACACCTCCATACTCCCAGGTGACACTTTAGACCCAGGTAAAACCTCCGATACTCCTACGTGCACCTTGACACTCCCAGGTACACCTCTGAGCACTCTTGTAGGGTATTCTGTATTGCTTGGTACACCCTCTGACACTCCATGTACACCTCCGGCAGCACCCCAGGAAGTACCCCTGACACCCCAGGTGCACCCACTGACACTCCCTGCACACCCCTGGGACACCCCAGGCACAACTCCCCACACACCCAGGCACACCTCTGACACTCCCAGGCACTCAGACACCCCAGGTACACCCCAGACACTCCCCAGGCACACCCCAGACACTCCCCAGGTACACTTCTCACACCTGCAGCACCAGACACACCCAGGCACACCCTCTGACACTCCCAGGCAGGCTACCTCCATACCCCAGGTGCCCACTGACATTCCCCTGGCAGCACCTCTGACACTCCCAGGCACACGTCCAACACTCCCAGAGCACCCTGACACTTCCAGTACATTCTCTGACACTCCCAGGCATTAATTCTGACACTCCCCAGGTAAACCTCTGACACTCAGGTGTTCACTTCCGATACTCTGTAACACCCTCTGACACTCCCAGGTACAATTCTCTGACACACTTAGTTACCTCTGTCGCCCCTGATAATTCCTAATACCCCAGGTACACTGCTGACACTCCCAGGCACACTGCCGACACTGCCAGGTGCACACCCCAGGACACTGCCAGGCACACCTCAGACACTGCCAGGCACACCCTGACACTGGTGCACACCTCAGACACTCCATGGTGCACCCTCATACCCCATGCACACATCTGACATTCCCAGGCAGGCCCCTGACACCCCAGGTACACCCCAGACACTCCCAGGCACACCGCTGACACTCCCAGGTGGCTGGGCCTGACACTCCTGGCACAACTCTCTGATACTGCCAGGTACACTTCCCGACACTCCCCAGGCATGCCTGAGCAATCCCAGTGCCACCTTGCCGCTCCCCAGGTTCACATCCGACACTCCCAGGTAATAACTCCATACCCCAGGTAATCCCTCCGATACTAAGGCACACCTCTGACACTCCTCAGTACACCTCACACTCCTAGGCCTCTGACACTCCTTGGCACACCCTGACACCCCAGGTACAATTCTCGATACTCCCCTCACACCTCTGACACCCCAGGCACACCCCTCACCCCCCCTGGCTCTCCCCCACACCACCAGGCACAATTCCTCAGACACTCCCCAGGCACACCCCAGCCAAATTCCCCAGCAGGTGCTGCCCTGACACCTGAGGCACACCTCAGACACCCCAGGCACACCTCTTGTGACACCTGCATGCACTCTCTGACAGTCCCAAGAAGGCCCCCATGCTCCAGGCAGCATTCCCTGACACACTCCCAGGCATACCTCTGACACTGCCAAGCACACCTCTGACAATCCCAGGTACCCTGTGACACCCAGGTACACCTCCGACACCCGTGAAGTTACACCTCTGACACACCCAGGTACACTGCTGACACTCTGCGTGTTCTCTGACACCCATGTAAGCACCTCCGAGCATCCCAGGTGCACCTCTGACACTCCCATGTGCCCACCGATACCCCAGTGCCCCAGACACTCCCCAGGTACACCCCCAGACACTCCAGCAGGTACACATCTGACTCCCTGCAAGCACCCCAGACACTTCTCTAGCACCTCTCACACCTGCAGGCACACCTCCTCAAACTCCCAGGCACTCCTGTGACACTTCCTGGTACTTCTGTCACCCCAGGTACATCTGACACCCCAGGCACACCCCAGACACCCCAGCAGGCACCCACACCTCCTGGTACTCTCTGTCACTCCCCAGGTACATCCCCAGACACTCCCAGGCAACCCACACTCCATGCACACCTGACACTCCAGGTGCACCTCTGAAGGCTCCATGCATCTTGCACTGATACCCCTGGTACACCCCCTGACACCAGCAGTCTCTCAGCACTCCCCTGGTACACCTCTCATGCCCCAGGCACACCAGACACTCCCCTGGTACACCTCTCTCAGACCCATGCACACCCCTTTCACTCCCCTGGTTCTCCCCCTGACACCCCAGGTACACCCCAGACACCCCAGGCACACCTCAGAGTACCCCAAAGCTGGCATCTGACACCCTGCACACCTAGAGACCCCCAGGCACACCTCACACCTGTGCAGTACAATCTCCCCACACCCCAGGCACCCCATGACACTTCCCTGGCACTTCTCTGGCACTCCCAGGCACATTCCCCAGACACCCGAGGGCACACCTCTGACACCCCAGTCACACCGCTGACACTTCCAGGCACACCTCTGACACTCTGCACACCTCCGACACCCCAGGTGCACCTCTTGACACCCTGCGTACTCCACTGACACTCCCTAGCACACCCCTGACACCCCAGGCACACCTCTCACACCCAGAAGCACCCCAGACACTTATAGGCACACCTCCGAGCCACTGGCCAGGCAACACATCTGACACTCCCTGGCACACCCCTGACACTTCAGGCATGGCCCTCTGAGACTCCCAGGTGTTGCCCCTGGCACCTTGCAGTACCCACTAACATTCCCTGTGCACTCCCCTGACACTCCCAGGTACACGTCCGACACCCCAGATACACCTCTGACACTCCTAGTACCCAAACACATTCCCTGTACACCCTCTGACACTCCCAGTACACGTCTGACACCTCCCCAGATACACCTCTGACACTGCACACTTCTGACACCTGCTGCACACAACTGACACACCCAGGCACTCCACCACACTCCCCAGGCACACCTCTGACACACCCAGGCACACCCCAGACACTCCCAGGCACACTCTCACACTCCTAGGTACACTTCTTGACACTCCTTGTACCTTTCAATTCTGACACACCTCTAACACTCCCAGGTATTGTGACTGCTGCTGACACTCCCAGACATTCTGTCAAAACAGAAAGTTTTAGGTATACGGCCCAAGTGCCCATGAGCACTCAATTTCCCTACACAACCCTCTTTGGCCTCTTTCTCATGACAGCTGCTAACTTGTCTGCAATTATTAAATGTTCCTGTGACAGATAGGACACAAATGTAGAGAGAGGAGAGAGAAATATAACTATTTTGTACAAATATTGTTATGGGATATATCCTTTCCTCCTTGTTGTGCCTTCCATTATATTGATAATGTATAAAATGAGGTGATAGGAGTTATAATGACTTCTGTTGGTACAAGTGAGTGATATGGGTTGGGTGCAAACGTCTTATAAATATTAATTGAATCCTCCATTCCAACTGAAGTGATGGTATCCAGAAAACGTTTTACAAGGATTTAAAATAAGGACCTTCTAAGGCTATAGTTTTTCATTTTCGTTCAGAGGCGATTATAAGAAACACAGTTCTGTCCTAGGGACCTACATAGTTAAGAAAAGGTCTGATAAGTTCAAATACAGTCAAGGTCCCATATTCAAAAGGACTGAGGTCTTTCCAAATGATGAAACATTTAACTGGAGGAATATTGTTTATTTAGGTAAAGTGATTACACTTAACAACTTAAGCACTCCAGACAGAGATCTTTGCTATAATTGGTATTTAGAATAATTTATCAGAAATACCATTAGGAGCACACATAATCTGGCGGACTCTGTAAGCAAATGGAGGTCTAGATTCATCCTGACCAACTTTACTCACGATGGTTGAAACAGCTAAATAATGAAGTTTACAGCATGAACAGAGTAAAGTAGAAGCTACAGGAGCACTATGGTGACCACGTCTATTTCGCTGAAATCATTGGAAAAAAGAATGTGGTCTGTTTTTTTGAAATAGCAATTCATTATCATTGCCAAGTTTATGAGAAGAGATTAAAGAAGCAACGTAACATGAGGAGCATCGATCAGTAGATAACATCAAAGATCTAGAAAGAGATTAACTCCACTTTTCGTAAGCTTAGAAGTACTGATACCACCATGATATCAAGCAGGTTAGTATATGTCGTTTTTTACAGGCTGGAAGTTTGAGGACAAAATGACACCGATTATCTTTGGATTAGGACAGGGTTGACCATGTTTTGGGATCACGATGGCTCATAGATGAACTTTTCAGTTTGATATTTCAGTTTCATTTGACGAAGATTGTTCATTCAAGCATTCAGTCATGCAAGAGGAGAGTTTGGAAATTATAACACCTCCATCATACCCAACATTTACACAGTGTTCAGCTGGTATTGATCACAATATACAAACGCTCACTGGAAAGGAACATTCCATGGTAATAACAATGTTTACCAACACCAGTTATACTTGACTGGGCAGCGCATCAAGCCGTAGAACGAGAATTAAAGTTGATAAGCTGGTTGCAGATAAAGGGTTACCAATCATCCCATACACTGGTCCTTCAACACTAGCTCTTTCAAGAATATATTTGTGCCAGTACTAACTTTGTAGTTCCCGTACACAAAACAAAGCCATCTGTGTTTACTCATATGTCCTTTGACAGTCAACAAGGCCTCTCAACAGATCGGAAGTTCCTATATCAAATTAGTTAGGCTTCATGCAACATGTGTTCAGAGCAAATAGTGGAAAAACTTTCATGGAGTCAGATGTACTCCTTTGTCAATCATAAATTTCAATCCAAATGGTGAGACGTGTATATATTCAACTTTACTGTACATAGAAGAACAGGCAAGTCGCCTGAACTTGCCAACTGCATGCGTGACCTTTGATCAACCACTGTGGATAAAAGCAGTGGAAAAAGTAACCTCTAAACTAATGGCTGCTCTGTCGATGTTATTATACCTAGCCACCTCTTTTTGCAACAAGGGCGGTTTTCATTCAGGACCCTCATTTGTGCCAGTATCCAGAAGGGTCATGACATTCCACGCCTTGACCATGTGAGGTTGTATAGTTTGGTTTTGTTTTGATCTGTGATTATGATTGTGTTTTCGAAAGCATAAGGATAACCTCACTGGGTAGTTGTCCAGTCAGGTTGATTCTTTAGGCAGGCTATGTTTTAGGGTACCCTTTCCACCCCCTCTTCGTGTGGGGTGAGAAGAATGGCTCTTCGAAACGGTTCTCATTTGCACAAACAGGACCGGATTGCACTGCTGCCTAGATCCCTGTACATAAACGACCATCTTATATATGCCGCCTATGTGCAGAGTTGTGACTAGAGACTCCCGGTAATCATCTCTGCCTGTCCCCGTCGCCACTCGTCCGTCGCCATCGGACTTTTGGGGGTATAGGGGTTTGATGATGATGAGAAGGATGATGGGCTGGATTATGGCTGCTCATTAGTTGATTTTGTGCTGAGGCATGAGTACAGGTTGCAACTACGCATCTTGGCTCTCCCTTTTCCTGATACCAGTAGTGTAAGTGTTGCAATGACTGGGGAGAGGAGAGTTGCAATGGACTGCCGATAGCCCAGTTTCTTGGGTTTTCGCCTTATTAGCCTGTTCATCATGCATTGCCTTCCTCTGCTAGTGTAGTCGTTGGGTTTCTATGGTGGTCAATTCTTCCTTATATCGCCGTTGGGGTTTTGTTGGAGCTCTGTAAGCATGCCTGACTGATATGGGGTTCACCGCAGATTTTTCGTTTGGGGTTACTCCCACAGCCTTATACCTACCAAGGTTAATCCGCTAGGCAGCAGGGCAGTGGTTGGTAGGCAGGACTTGTCCACATGCCAGTGGTCCTATGCGCCGTCCTTCTGGGGCCCAATGCTACTCAGAGATCCCCTGCTGGTCTAGCCTGGGCCAGCGAGGCATCCAGTTACCGTGTGTTGCCGCGAGGAGGCACAGCAGGAGTCTTATAACACATACCGTAACATAGATCCAGATATTAATTTCCTAAGCTCGCACTGCAAAAAATTAAAATAAAAAATATATAAATATTTAACTACTTAGTCTACCCAAAAATAGTCAGGACCACTACATGATGGAATTGCCATAACCTTCAAACGGAACATACAACACAAGATACACGACTCATTCCAAAAAATGTACCGGTCATTGAAATTTACAGCGTAACGGGACCCACCATAATCGGCCCTACTACCCTCTCAGGACAACAACGCCGTAGGGCAGATCCTAAGCACATTATTGAACCACAGCAACGCAATACACCTTGGCCTGGAATTCCCCACATACATCAGAGCATGTCAAAGCGGACATCCAGACATAGTACTAACAAACCAGCATCACCATCTTAACCTGCAAATGGAACCCGGCAAAATAACCACCAGTGACCATCTCCTATCGTAGCCACAATCTCCACGTCCAATACAGATCCCTGCCAGGATGAGATACAGCTACAGCCGGTCCAACTGAGAGGAACTCCAAAAGGAGTAAAAAATCACCAAATCACCCAACTAAACAACCACACTCCCAAATAGACAACACACTAGAGATATGGTACGAAAACGTAAGCCAAGCAATGGAACACCACATACGCAAGACCACTCACCGATCATTACCACACCCTCAATACTCACACCAAACTAGAATTCTACAGACACAATTCAGTAATTTATTAAAATTAATCATAGAACAAGGAAGGACGCCAGAATACAGGAGACAATATAACACCATACGAACAACTAAAAAACATGTCCAAAAGAAGCATACATGAATAACTGGGAGAAACTAATAACAGACACAGAAGCAAATTACCACAACCCGAAA
>NW_024753555.1:0-8223 GCF_018991925.1 Homarus americanus | reverse complement strand
GAGAGAGAGAGAGAGAGAGAGAGAGAGAGGACGTGAGGCGGAGGCAACAACTTTTAAAGAGTCGGTTAAAGGGAGTTGAAAGTTCTTGAGACTGATTTGGGGTGAAGGGGGAACACACACACACATACACACACACACATACACACACACACACACACACTATCAAGGTCCCAAAGCAAAACTGAATCTTCACTACACAGTAAGACGACACACATCAACATCACTACGTCTCTTTCCCTTTACCTCTGACCTGCGAGTCGACTCAACCAGACAGAAAAGACGAGCAACTCTTTCTCTAAATTGAATTATGCCAAAACGTGCAGCAGCAGGACCGAGAGAGAGAGAGAGAGAGAGAGAGAGAGAGAGAGGAAAGAAAGAATGAAAGCAGAGGGGAAAAAACTAACTACAAATGGGAGGTTAAAACAAGAGGACGCCAAAACAAGGGGAGGAGAGGAAGGGGGGCGTAGAGGGGATAGGAGGGTAAGGAAGTGGAGAGGGTAAGAGGGGAAGGGAGAGGGGAGGAAGAGGAGAGAAGGAGGGGAGGGGAGACGGCAGCCAGAAGCACGTCACTTAGCTCCTGATGACACCGACTCACACAAGGTTCAACGTTCATAATTACGATGTCTTGCATTTGGTCCTAGACGAGGGAGGAGGAAGAGGGAGGGGAAGAGGGAGACAGGAGGAGAAGGAAGGGGAAAAAGGATAGGGTGGGGAGAAGGAGGAAGAAGGAGGATGGGGAGGTTGGAGAGGGGTGGAAGGGAGAAGAGTGGGGCGGAGGGGAGGAAGGAGGAGGAGGAAAGGGGGAGGAAAAGGAGGAAGGGAAAGATGTGTAGGAGGGGAAGGTTGGGGAGGGAGAAGATGGTAGGGAGGAGGGGAAGGAAGAGGGATGGGAAGGGGAGGAGGGGGAGGGAGAAGAGGGGAAGGGGTAAAGGCAACAGTAGTCGCAGAAAATAAGTTGATAAAAATCCGTCTTACTCACGAACGTCCACACACACACACACACACACACACACACACACACACACACACACACACACACACACACACACACACATACCCAACCACAAACCTAACCTAACCACAAGATGCTGCAGTAATTCCGGGAAATCTTTCTTTACAAACGTCCATCAACACCTAACTATAAAGAAACATCTCATAAGACAAACTATTCATATAATCCTGGTAAATGGGGTGAGAGGGTCGCCATTAATCCTCACGTATTATCAGTCACAGAGGAGAGTGGGAGACGAAGAAGGTACTGTGCTGATATCTCTCCAGTCTCTCTCTCTCTCTCCCTCCATCTCTCCAGTCTCTCTCTCCCTCCTCCCTCCATCTCTCGAGTCTCTCTCTCCCTCCTCCCTCCATCTCGAGCTCCCCCTCCTCCATCTCCAGTCTCCTCTGGTTCCCTTGAATCTCTCTCCTCCATCTCTCGAGTCTCTCCCTCTCTCTCTCGAATCTCTCTCTCCCTCCAACCATCTCTCGAGTCTCTTTTTCTCTTCATCCATCTCTCGAGTCTCTCTCTCTTCATCCATCTCTCGAGTCTCTCTCTCTTCATCCATCTCTCGAATCTCTTTCTCTCCATCCATCTCTCGAGTCTCTCTTTCTCTTCATCCATCTCTCGAGTCTCTCTCTCTTCATCCATCTCTCGAGTCTCTTTCCCTCCATCCATCTCTCGAGTCTCTCTCTCTATCCATCTCGAGCTCCTCTTCATCCATCCTCACGCAGTTCTTTCCCTCCATCCATATCTCCTCGAGTCTCTCTCTCCTCTCTGCCGCTACCAATCCTAATCTAGGATTTACATCTGCCTGGGAGGGATTGTAAACCTTCAGGAAATATAAGAACACGTTGGTAGCAATGATCACCTGAAGATTAGCCCCAACCTCCCCAGCCTATTGTACCTCATGATCAAACCAATTTGTAACCTAACCTAACTCTAATCCTTAATCCTAACCAAACCCAACCGTAACTCCAACCAAACCTAAGACCACTGAGAAGGCGTTAGGGTGTTTATTCATCAGTCAAAACCGTTGGTGACACATTGTACCAACTGGTCCCGTAAAATTACTGAACAAAGAAACATCGCAAACAGCCCCTCAAAACAGTTGGTGTAACTAAACCAAACTGAACTAAACCCAACGACAGACTCATAAAACACCTATGTAACTAAACCAAACTGAACTAAACCCAACGACAGACTCATAAAACACCTATGTAACTAAACCAAACTGAACTAAACCCAACGACAGACTCATAAAACACCTATGTAACTAAACCAAACTGAACTAAACCCAACGACAGACTCATAAAACACCTATGTAACTAAACCAAACTGAACTAAACCCAACGACAGACTCATAAAACACCTATGTAACTAAACCAAACTGAACTAAACCCAACGACAGACTCATAAAACACCTATGTAACTAAACCAAACTGAACTAAACCCAACGACAGACTCATAAAACACTTATGTAACTAAACCAAACTGAACTAAACCCAACGACAGACTCATAAAACACCTATGTAACTAAACCAAACTGAACTAAACCCAACGGCAGACTCATAAAACACCTATGTAACTAAACCAAACTGAACTAAACCCAACTCCACAATTCAATACAGTCTGTGGAGTCGCTGTAGTACAAGTAAACAAACCGCTGTCTGGACCTGTCTCAACAAAACACATACACAACCGTCAACAGAGATTAAGTTTAAAGCGGCGGGGAAACACACACACACACACACACACACACTATACAAAACATACACAAGTTTCTCCCATAAAACACCTCCCCCCCCCACAAAAATAATACAATATTTACAGGCCTTACACGGAAAACACATTAACACACCATAGTGACCCCAAATTACAGGCCGTGGATATATACTTTATTTACATAGACCCCGACAAGGGAAACCAGCGTGCAATGTAACATAACTGGACTCTCACTATTTACTCCACACCGCTGTTAGAATCATCAAAATACCCAGACTGTGAAAGCAGAAATTAGGAATCCAAATACAGACCTTCTTGTGTGGTGAATCTCGAGATGTTTAACACGTTGCATTTACATAACAACTTGGGTGGGTGGTGGGTGGAATGAGGGTGGTAAAGTGGACTAAGGCTCTCTAGCTAGAAGACCTAAAGAGAGAGAGAGAGAGAGAGAATCCCGAGATTGGCTCAAGACGATGTTTTGTTAATCTTACAGCAAGAGAAAAAGTCAAGGTATATCTTTCCACAGAGTTGTTCTCCTCCCTCTAGTGTTGTTCCCCCAGTGTTGTTCTCCTCCCCCGAGTGTTACTTTAAGATACATAATTATTCTAAATTCTACAAAATCTAGCAGCCCCTGTCATTAAAAAAAAAAAATCCTACACGGCTACAAAAACAGCTGTCTACTTGGCTTATTCTTCCTCACGCTCGTCTTAGTTTCGACAGGAAGATACGAAACACTTACATATAAAATAAATAAATAAAACCTGAAATGTTACGGCAATTATACGTTCTTCAGTCTAAACCCTTCGTTCTCTCGTGTAAATAAAAACATTCTACTTTGTACTGTGCCTCAACAAACTTACCTCTGGGTACGTCTGGGAGAACCGAATAAGACTTTACTCACATCAGAGGAAGACGCACTGATGATTCCAAGAAATTCAGTTAACTATTTTAATAAATACTCTTCATCCTTAATGACACATGGGGTAAGTTTAAGAACAGCAAAATAGTAAGGTTGCCAGACACTAACATAACTAGAGTAAACGTCAAAAGCCCCCAAGTATTCCACCTACCGGTGGAGAAGACAAGGCAAATTATGGTTCAACCTGTCGTGAAGTTCAAAAGCGAACCAGAGAAATACCTCAAAAGGTTCCTGATAAGTCAACTCAAGAGTATCACCCACCACCAGCCCACACACAGCCCTGGAGACCAACAACCTACATAAGTGGATTCTCAAAAATTTCGTCAGTAAACTTTTTCCTCGTAACTATGACTCACAGAACACATCTTATTACGGCAGAAGCTCGATGCTATTCTGAAGCCAATTTCGCCCGCCGTCTTTTCAGTCGTAGTTTAAAGTGAGTCACTTCGATGCGTTCTCCTCCTTTTCATTTGAATCATTTTCTTGTTTCTCCTTCATTACCATTCCTCGTCTTGTCCATAACTCTCGCCACCCATCCTCTCCTCCCCACCCATTCATCCACCCCTGAAAACCACCCACCCACCCCACCAAGGCCCCCAGGCACCCACCCTCCCCTCACATGGACGACACAACACAGTTGGTCCATTAACAAACTCGGGAGGCGGGCGGCCCCGTACACACTCGCCGACTCAACAGTTTTACATCTTTCTTATAAACGGAAGTGCGTGGGGATGAGGATGGGGTGGGGGAGTGGGAGGCGGGGGACGGAGGGGGTGGAGCAGTGAGGGGGAGGAGGGTGGAAGAGGAAGAAAAGGGGGATGGAGTTAAAATCGACGAGGGAGGGACGGAGAAGAAAGGTAAATGCAGGAGGAGAGAGACAGACAGAGATCTTGGGGTGAGTCTCTCATAAAAACAGAGCACACACACACACACACACACACACACACACACAGAATAGAAAGACACAGTTTCTATGGTACACGTCCACACTTAACACAAGGTATGACTTTAACAGTGAGGTAATGGACGCTGGATGAGGGAAGGCAGATGACGCTACTGCTGCCTTGCCAACACCTTCCTCAAGTCTCGCTCTCTGCCTCTGGACCCACCAACACCCTCACAGGTTCTTACGTTAGAGAGCCTTCCATCATGACCAGATTCTCACAGTTTAGTCAATTTAATTTATTTTTTCCTTTACTTCCCGGCCAGGCGTCTCGGATTCTTGGGTTGAATTATTCCTTGTGTTTAGGTATAACTTTGGGTCCAGAACTCTAAAAGATTCATAAGTTTAGTGGATAACATGAAAATTAGGCACCCAAGTTTATTTCACGAGATGACTAATACCCTGCCGCTAACCTAACCTCACCAAGCCCAACCTAACCTAATCTAACCCCCTTCCAAATAGCATCAGGGTGTTTAATCTTCAGGTGATACAAGCTAGGGTACCTAAATCTTGACGTGATCCAGTATAATTTGTGCCTTGAGCTTCAGTATATACCAAGAGGGAGATGTGTAGTGATGGGTTGTCAGACCACAGCTTACATCTCAAGGAAAGCCAGACTTGACCCGACATTAGGGGGTGTCAAGTGTAAGGGTATCCCCCGCAGGTGCTCAAGGGTGTTACAAATCAACTAGGTCCCCTTCCCATGTCACACGGCCAACACACATGTAAGAAGGCACCAGCCGACTCTCTCCCAATATACACAATATCCTACACCGCAGAAAGAAGTCCACACTTGACCCGACATTAGGGAGGTCAAGTGTAGGGTAACTCTCACGGTTGACCAAGGATTGTAAATCAGCCAGGCTCCCCTCCCATGTCACACATGTAAGGGGGCACCGGCCGGCTCTCTCCCAATATACACACGGCCCCACCTGATGACTTTCCCAGAAGATAAAACTTATAGTTTCTGAAAAAGTCCAGACCTGACCTCACATTGGCCAAGTCAAATGTAAGGAGACCCTTCGCCGCCCCCCCCCCCGACCAGCTGAACCTGACGGCTCGCATCCCAATATATAGGACGTCCTAGTCCTCCCTCAGACATTCGCAGAGAGAGATACCCGGAGACAGAGCCAGAGAGACACACAGGCAGAGACAGAGAGAGAGTGTGTCTTGTAACAAGGTGGCCAGTCTACACCACCAGGCCTGCTCGAGAGAAGTCAGGGGCCGGAGGCAAGCCGCCTCTGGTCGCCTCCAGTCGCCTCCGGTCAGGACCGAGACTTCCCTCCGGCGCCCAGCTAAGCAGTCTCCCATAAAGACAACCCAGGACTACCTGCTAGGCCTCCCCTAGGTCACGTGAGTGTTTGTCAGAGCTTTCCATGGGATGAGTTACTTACGTGGGAAGTGTATTCATTTCATGTTCGTGTCCGAGAATCAGTGTCTAGTAACGTAATATGATGTCCTAGTAACGTAAATATAATGTCCTAGTAACGTAAATATAATGTCCTAGTAACTTCAATAGAAGGTGTTATTAATGTGTCCATGTCATGCTCATAATTAATAAAGAGTTGTAACGAAGCAGTGTTTGAGAAGTCGCCTTTAAGAACGTAAGATACGATAAGTGTATTGACAGTGTAAATATCTGTCACGGCCACGCTACCAAAATCTTCCTCTCTTTATACTCTCTTACTAAATATTCTTCCTATATATATATATAAATATTCTTCTTGCAAGATCCGTCTTGTTATAGATGAAAATGGCGTCGGGAATGTACTCAAGACTCCACCGTAACTATGGATTTACTCTAGTATCTCTCCAATCTCTGGGGGTATAATTTTGACATTAGACCCTCTCTGAAAATCCCCCCCCCCCCCCATCTGAACTCCCTGTTGCCTCATGATATTTTCACTCCTGTTCCTGTCTTATTAACGGATTGTTCTGTGTTTTTCGTTGTTCTTCACTTCTTCCCTGTCTACTCATCCCCCCTCCTTCTCACCCATTCTTCATTCCATCTTTCTCTCCCCGTTTCTCCCCCCATCAGTCTCTCACAGCCCCTTCCTCATATTTCTCTCAAAGATAATACCTCACTTCCCCCTCCCTCTCTCTCTCACCCTTTCTCCTTCTCCCTCCATCCCTCCCTCACCCTCCTACACTCCCTTACTCTCACACCCACCCCTGCCCCCAAAACCCCAATTCCTTCCTCACTCTTCTTCACCCCCAGCCCACACTCTCCCTCACTACCCCCATCCCTCCCTCACCCTCCACCCTGTCCCACCGTCAACCTTTCCCAGCCGCCCTTCCCACACAGGCCCTCACAAATATGTCCTCTCCTCCCCCCACATTAAAGGACCTGCCCGCCTGAACGATCTTATCTGAAATTTGAGGGTTTTAACCAGACGATCTTCTGTCCAGATAAACAAGATGGCTGAGGATGACACTGTCGGGTTGGAGATGACACTGTCGGGTTGGAGATGACACTGTCGGGTTGGAGATGATGACACTGTCGGGTTTGAGTTGACACTGTCGGGTTGGAGAAGGCACTGTCGAGCTAAAGATAGCACCCAGTTATCAAGACGACCACCCAGTTACCATGACGACCACCCACTTCCCATGACGTTCCACCCTAATGTTTAAAGGAGGGATATTATACACGACGCCACGCCCATTTAGTCTATCTCCCTACTAACTCATAGCCCGACGTCTTCCACCCACTCAGCCCAAAATCCCACCCACTTAACATGACATACCGCCCACTCACAGCTCGACGTCCCACCCACTCGGCCCAAAGACCCACCCACTCACCGGACGCCACACCGACTCACAGCCCGACGCCTCACCCACTTAACATGACACACCGCCCACTCACAAGCCCAACGCCCCACCCACTTAGCGTGACGCC
Source organism: Homarus americanus (assembly GCF_018991925.1). Lineage (NCBI taxonomy): Eukaryota > Metazoa > Arthropoda > Malacostraca > Decapoda > Nephropidae > Homarus > Homarus americanus. Next base: position 749 of record NW_024753555.1, on the reverse strand, counting down.
CCCGCCCCAGACCACTAAGCGTGACGATGGGCAAGACGCAATTGGCCACGAGAACGGTGAGGCGGGTGATGGCGGGATCTGGGACGATAAACTGATTACCTAATGTGCGAGGCTCCGTCAGGGGGGACACCCAGACGCCTTCATTAGACGGTACCAGCACACCCTATAACACCCCCCCCCCACCCACACACACACACCCATCCACACATCTTTCTTTAACTGTCCTTATGCACACTCCAACACACTCCTCCATCACAACACCCACTACACATACCCCCACCACAAAGGGCTCCACCAACACCTAAGCTTGCACCATCACCATACGCTCCTCCATCACCATACGCTTCACCATCACCATACGCTCCTCCATCACCATACGCTCCTCCATCACCATACGCTCCACCATCACCAAACGCTCCTTTATCACCATACGCTCCTCCATCCACATCCCTCACCTCACAGGAAGAAGGGCTCGATAAATGAAGGAGGCAAGAAAGTGAACGAGAGACGAGATTCAACAGATTAGGGAAAGAAAAGTGACAAAAGAGGGAGACGAACTTAAGTGATGAGAAGGGAAGGCAAGGAGAGGGAGAGAGAGGGAGAAAGAGAAGGGGAGAGAGAGGGAGAAAGAAAGGCACACACACAAACAGGATATACGGAAAGAGGTTGAGGAAGAAAGTGGGAAGAAAGTGGGAAGAAAAAGGGAGAGAGGGAGGGAATTAACTAAGAGAGGAGAGAAAAGGAAGAGG
>NW_024753554.1:0-16792 GCF_018991925.1 Homarus americanus | reverse complement strand
TACATAATACAACAATACATAGAACAGGTTATACATAATGCACTACTGGGTACATAATACAACCAATACATAGAACAAGTTATACAATGCACTACTGGGTACATAATACAACAATACAGAACAAGTTATACAATACACTACTGGGAGTACATATTACAACAATACACATAGAACAAGTTATACAATACACTACTGGGTACATCATACAACAATACATAGAATAAGTTATACAATGCACTACTGAATTACATAATACAACAATACATAGAACAAGTTGTACAATACCTACTGGAGTACATAATACAGCAATACATAGAACAAGTTATACAATGCACTACTGGAATTTTTATAATACAACAATACATAGAACAAGTTATACAATGCACTACTGGAGTACATAATACAATATTACATAGAACAAGTTATACAATACTACTAGATTACATATACAGCAATACATAGAACAAGTTATACAATACACTACTGGGTACATGCTGGCAGTGTAGAACAAAGTTATACAATACACTGGGTACATAATACAACAATACATGAATGGGATTATGTACTACTGGGTACATAATACAGCAATACATAGAACAAGTTATACAATGCACTACTGGGTACATCATACAACAATACAGAACAAGTTATACACAATACACTACTGAAAATTTACATAATACAACAATACATAGAACAAGTTATACAATACTACACTATAGATTACATAATACAGCAATACATAGAACTGAGTTATATACAATGCACTACTGGGTACATCATACAACAATACATAGAACAAGTTATACAATACACTATACTAGATTACATAATACAATATACATAGAACAAGTTTACACAGTACACTACTGGAGTACATAATACAACAATACATAGAACAAGTTATACAATGCACTACTGGGTATAATACAGCAATACATAGAAAAAGTTATACAATACACTACTGGAGTACATAATACAACAATACATAGAACAAGTTATACAGTACACTACTGGGTACATAATAACAATACATAGAACAAGTTATACAATACACTACTGGGTACATAATACAGCAACCCATACAGAACAAGTTATACAATGAACTACCAGATTACATAATACAACAATACATAGAACAAGTTATACAATGCACTATTGGGTATAATACAACAATACATATACAAAACAAGTTATACAATGCACTACTGGGTACATATACAACAATACATAGAACAAGTTATACAATACTACTGGGTACATAATACAGCAATACATAGAACAAGTTATACAATGCACTACTGGAGTACATAATACAGCAATACATAGAACAAGTTATACAATGCACTACTGGAGTACATAATACAACAATACATAGAACAAGTTATACAATGCACTACTGGAGTACATCATACAGCAATACATAGAACAAGTTATACAATACACTACTGGGTACATAATACAACAACAATACATAGAACAAGTTATACAATACACTACTTTTGGGTACATAATACAGCAATACATAGAACAAGTTATACAATGCACTACTGGAGTACATAATACAACAATACATAGACAGTGCTGTACACTACTGGGTACATAATACAACAATACATAGGAACAATTCCCTTTTATTTTCTGGAGTACACAATACAACAATACATAGAACAAGTTATACAATACACTACTGGGTACATAATGCAGCAATACATAGAACAAGTTATACAATACACTACTGGAGTACATAATACAACAATACATAGAACAAGTTATACAATACACTACTGGAGTACATAATACAGCAATACATAAGACAAGTTATACAATACTACTGGGTACATAATACAACAATACATAGAATAAGTTATACACTACTGGAGTACATAATGCAACCCAATTACATAGAACAAGTTATACAATGCTACCGTTTGTACAACAATACATAGAACAAGTTATACAATGCACTATAGGTACATAATACAACAATACATAGAACCGTACACAATACACTACTGGGTACATAATACAATACATGAACGGTATACAATGCACTACTGGGGTGCCAATACAGCAATACATAGAACAAGTTGCCAATGCACTACTGGGTACATAATACAACAATACATAGAACAAGTTATACAATGCACTGCTGGGTACATAATACAACAATACATAGAACAGTTATACAATGCACTACTGGGTACATAATGACAATACATAGAACAGTTATACAATACACTACTACTGGGTACATAATACAGCAATATAGAACAAGTTATACAATACACTACTGGGTACATAATACAACAATACATAGAACAAGTTATACAATACACTACTGCGGGTACATAATACAGCAATACATAGAACAAGTTATACAACACTACTGGGTACATAATACAGCAATACATAGAACAAGTTATACAATTGCTACTGGGTATAATACAGCAATACATAGAACAAGTTGTACAATGCACTACTGGGTACATAATACAACAATACATAGAACAAGTTATACAATGCACTATGGGTACATAATACAACAATACATAAGAACAAGTTATATACAATACACTACTGGGTACATATTGTAATACATGAAACCGATTTAACTACAATGCACTACTGGGTACATAATGCAACAATACATAGAACAAGTTATACAATGCACTACTAGATTACATAATACAGCAATACATAGAACAAGTTATACAATACACTACTGGGTACATAATACAACAATACATAGAACAATTTTATACAATGCACTACTGGAGTACATAATACAGCAATACATAGAACAAGTTATACAATGCCTTCGGGTACATCATACAACTAATACACCAGAACAAGTTATACAATGCACTACTGAATTTATATTTTAACAATACATGAACTTCAAGGGATATACAATGCACTACTGGAGTACATCATACAACAATACATAGAACAAGTTATACAATGCACTACTAGGGTACATAATAAAGCAATAGAACAAGTTATACAATACACTACTGGGTACATAATACAGCAGTACATAGAACAAGTTATACACTACTGGGTACATAATACAACAATACATAGAACAAGTTATACAATGCACTACTAGATTACATAATACAACAATACATATAGAACAAGTTATACAATACACTACTGGGTACATAATACAGCAATACATAGAACAAGTTATACAATGCACTACTGGGTACATAATACCAACAATACACATAGAACAAGTTATACAATGCACTACTGGGTACATAATACAGCAACACATAGAACAGTTACATACGGTACTACAGGTACATAATACAACAATACATAGAACAAGTTATACAATACACTACTGGGTACATAATACAGCAATACATAGAACAAGTTATACAATGCACTACTGGGTACATAATACACAATATTACATAGAACAAGTTATACAATGCACTACTGAATTACATAATACAGCAATACATAGAACAAGTTATACTGACACTACTGGGTACATAATACAAGCAATACATAGAACGATTATACGTACACTACTGGGTACATAATACAACAATACATAGAACAAGTTATACAATACCACACTACTGAATTACATATTTCAACAATACATAGAACAAGTTATACAATGCACTACTGGGCATAGCTTCTGTAACCCACATAGAACAAGTTATACAATGCACTACTGGGTATAATACAACAATACATAGAACAAGTTACACATTACACTACTGGGTACACATAATACAACAATGCATAGAACAAGTTATACAATGCACTACTGGGTACATAATACCAACCAATACATAGAACAAGTATACAATGCACTACTTGGGTACATCATGCAACAATACATAGAACAAGTTATACAATGCACTACTGGGTACATAATACAGCAATACATAGAACAAGTTATACAATGCACTACTGGGTACATCATGCAACAATACATAGAACAAGTTATACAATGCACTACTGAATTTTTATAATACAGCAATACATAGAACAGGATTATACAATACACTATAGGTATATTACAGCAGTACATAGAACAAGTTATACAATACACTACTGGGTACATAATGCAACAATACATAGAACAAGTTATACAATGCACTACTGGAGTACACATAATACAGCAATACATAGAACAAATTATACATTACACTACTGGGTACATATGCAGCAATACATAGAATATAGGATTATACAATGCACTACTGGGTACATAATACAACAATACATAGAACAAGTTATACAATGCATACTGAATTTATAATACAGCAATACATAGAACAAGTTATACAATGCACTACTGGAGTACATAATACAACAATACATAGAACAAGTTATACAATACTACTGGGTATAATACAACAATACATATAGAACAAATTTATACAATACACTACTGGGGTACATAATACAGCAATACATAGAACAAGTTATACAATACTACTGGGTACATCATACAACAATACATAGAACAAGTTATACAATACACTACTGGGTACATAATACAACAATACATAGAACAAGTTATACAATGCACTACTAGGTGCATAATACAACAATACATAAGATATATTTTACTGGGTACATAATACAGCAATACATAGAAAAAGTTATACAATACACTACTGGGTACATAATACAACGTATAGGAGCAATTTATACAATACTTCTGGGTACATAATACATATACATAGAACAAGTTATACAATACACTACTGGAGTACATAATACAGCAATACATAGAACAAGTTATACAATGCACTACTGGAGTACATAATACAACAATACATAGAACAAGTTATACAATGCACTATTGGAGTACATAATACAACAATACATAGAACAAGTTATACAATGCACTACTGGAGTACATAATACAACAATACATAGAACAAGTTATACAATGCACTACTGAGTACATAATATAACATATAGAATGGTTATACAATGCACTACTGGAAGTACATAATACAGCAATACATAGAACAAGTTATATACTACACTACTGGAGTATACAGCAATACATAGAACAAGTTATACAATGTAATTACTGAGTACATAATACAACAATACATAGAACAAGTTATACAATGCACTACTGAGCATATAATACAGTAATACATAGAAATCAAGTTATACAATGCACCTACTGGAGTATATAATACAAATAATACATTAGAAATCAAAGCTATACAATGCACTACTGGGAGTACATACACAACACACATAGAACAAGTTATACAATGCACTACTGGAGTACATCATACAACAATACATAGAACAAGTTATACAATACACTACTGGAGTACATAATACAACAATACATAGAACAAGTTATACAATGCACTACTGGAGTACATAATACAACAATACATAGAACAAGTTATACAATGCACTACTGGAGTACATAATACAGCAATACATAGAAAAAGTTATACAATACACTACTGGAGTACATAATACAACAATACATAGAACAAGTTATACAATGCACTACTGGAGTACATAATACAACAATACATAGAACAAGTTATACAATACACTACTGGAGTACATAATACAGCAATACATAGAACAAGTTATACAATGCACTACTGGAGTACATAATACAACAATACATAGAACAAGTTATACAATGCACTACTGGAGTATATACAACATACATAGAACAAGTTATACAATGCACATAGAACAAGTTATACAATGGAGTACATAGTACAGTATATACAACAATATATAGAACTAAGTTATACAATACACTACTGGAGTACATAATACACAATACATAGAACTAAGTTATATAATGCACTACTGGAGTACATAATACAACAATACATAGAACAAGTTATACAATACACTACTGGAGTACATAATACAACAATACATAGAACAAGTTATACAATGCACTACTGGAGTACATAATACAACAATACATAGAACAAGTTATACAATGCACTACTGGAGTACATAATACAACAATACATAGAACAAGTTATACAATGCACTACTGGAGTACATAATACAACAATACATAGAACAAGTTATACAATGCACTACTGGAGTACATAATACAGCAATACATAGAACAAGTTATACAATGCACTACTGGAGTACATAATACAGCAATACATAGAACAAGTTATACAATACACTACTGGAGTACATAATACAAAAATACATAGAACAAGTTATACAATGCACTACTGGAGTACATAATACAACAATACATAGAACAAGTTATACAATGCACTACTGGAGTACATAATACAACAATACATAGAACAAGTTATACAATGCACTACTGGAGTACATAATACAGCAATACATAGAACAAGTTATACAATGCACTACTGGAGTACATAATACAACAATACATAGAACAAGTTATACAATGCACTACTGGAGTAGATAATACAGCAATACATAGAACAAGTTATACAATACACTACTGGAGTACATAATACAACAATACATAGAACAAGTTATTCAATGCACTACTGGAGTACATAATACAACAATACATAGAACAAGTTATACAATGCACTACTGGAGTACATAATACAACAATACATAGAACAAGTTATACAATGCACTACTGGAGTACATAATACAACAATACATAGAACAAGTTATACAATGTACTACTGGAGTACATAATACAACAATACATAGAACAAGTTATACAATGCACTACTGGAGTACATAATACAACAATATATAGAATAAGTATACACAAGTACATAATACAACAATATATAGAACAAGCACTACATAATACAACAATACATAGAACAAGTTATACACTAAGTACACTACATGGAGTACATAATACAACAATACATAGAACAAGCATACAATACACTACTGGAGTACATAATACACAACAATACATAGAACAAGTTATACAATGCACTACTGGAGTAATACATACAATGCACTACTGGAGATACAAGTTATACAATACACACAATACAATACATACAATACACTAGTACATATAATACATACAATACATAGAACAAGTTATACAATGCACTACTGGAGTACATAATACAGCAATACATAGAACAAGTTATACAATGCACTACTGGAGTACATAATACAACAATACATAGAACAAGTTATACAATGCACTACTGGAGTACATAATACAGCAATACATAGAACAAGTTATACAATGCACTACTGGAGTACATAATACAACAATACATAGAACAAGTTATACAATGCACTACTGGAGTACATAATACAACAATACATAGAACAAGTTATACAATACACTACTGGAGTACATAATACAACAATACATAGAACAAGTTATACAATGCACTACTGGAGTACATAATACAGCAATACATAGAACAAGTTATACAATGCACTACTGGAGTACATAATACAACAATACATAGAACAAGTTATACAATGCACTACTGGAGTACATAATACAACAATACATAGAACAAGTTATACAATACACTACTGGAGTACATAATACAACAATACATAGAACAAGTTATACAATGCACTACTGGAGTACATAATACAACAATACATAGAACAAGTTATACAATGCACTACACTACATAGGTTATACAATGTACTGGAGTACATAATACAACAATACATAGAACAAGTTATACAATGCACTACTGGAGTACATAATACAACAATACATAGAACAAGTTATACAATGCACTACTGGAGTACATAATACAACATTACATAGAACAAGTTATACAATGCACTACTGGAGTACACAATACACTGCCAGAGTACATAATACAACAATACACAACATTGAATTTGTTCTCAACATGTACAGTATAGTAGTACCAAATAAGGAGTGTTTATAACAACCAATATTCTAGGCCCCTCATCCTGGAAACTTACATTTTGCTATTTTTTTTTTTTTTTTTAGGAGGGAGGGAAGGGTGGGGGCGTGGGGTCATGAACTTGGCACCAGTATCTCCCACTACTGCAGAAGGTGACAGCAGGTGTGATAAGTACAGTAGAGGGAGAGCTTCTACATTGTGGGAACAAACAGGAACAATATGTTAAGGGGTGAACAGAACAGGGGATGGGATAGGGGGAATATAGAGGACAAAGGTTCTGTCTTCCCTCCTTCAGAGAGCTTTAAGGCACATTGCCTAAGGTCATTAGTACAAAACAACAAGAGTAAATATTGTACTGTAAGGTCTTCAAAATGCTGTTCATAATACAGTACAGTACAGTATATCCAGCTGTTGTTATATTTATTACCTTATCCTATGATGTATTTTATTGTTAACTCAGGTGTGGGAGAGAGAGCGATGCCGGCCCTAGTTGTGTTCCAGCGACGATGGAGGATTGGAAGTGACGATCTGGTCATCCCGGGCATCATAGAAGTGTTACTGCGTGCAGGATGGTGAGTCACACACCTGTTATAGTATAATGAGGCTCTGTTGCTGTTAAGTGAAGTTGTGTGTGATTTATCATGTGTTACTTTTTTTTTTTTTTATTGGGCACCCCCTCCCCCCCCCTACATCCTGTGTAAGGTGAAGCGCAGAAGCGTTTACAGCGCCCAACAGGGAAGCATGCTAAGTTCATGCTTGCCTTTATGTCTCATGAGTTAAGGGTGTAGAAGTCAATGATTTTATGTCATCAAGTTATTGGAAGCTCCAACAACTTGTCCCTGAATACGAATTCGCAACTTTCGATTTACAGCAGGTTTCTACTTTACTGCTAGGTGAACAGGGACCAAGGGAGGCTGGGAAGAGTGTCCGAACAACTTTCCACCGGCCCGGGAATCGAACCCGTGGCATCTCGCTTGCAAGGCAAGAGCGGTACCACTCTACCATCGACGCCCCCCTCATGTGTGTAATTGACCAGTAATGTGTGTGTACTGACTCATCCATTATTGTTACTTGGAGAGAAAACTGTTTCCCATATTCTTATTTCTTGTTCCATTCCTCTGTCTCATACTGTACTGTACTCCCATGATGGATGTGCTACACATTATGTGGTATCACAAAAAAGATACTAGTGTAATCATCTCTAGTATGTAATTAATAAAGCCTTTATTGAACAGGCTGGGGTTGACACTGACCCTCATGGTGCACCACGAATCAGATACTTCCAAGTGTATGAGCGGCAGCCACCTCCTGCGCGTGTATCTCATAGGTAGTTTGGTCATCCTGTGGGTGACGTTACTCATCACCTTGGTGTTGGTGTACTTCAGCAGTAGAGGCACCATCATGAACACGGCCCCTCGTAAACACGTGTCTTCCCTCATTGTTATAAGGTATAGTACTTTACACTTCATTGTTATAAGGTATAGTACTTTACACTTTTTTTTTTTTTTTAAACATGGCCTCCAGCCTCCCCCAATAGCCACACCTTCGCCACCATTTAATTACCTTAATATTAAATATCCTAATACATAAGAAGCTATCCTATCTGTTTTAAATTAGTTGAGCCGCAGATCTATGCGGCATTCAGTGACAGTAGCCTCATAGTCAATATCTGCAGCAGTTGTCGGAGTTGAGGCAGAAGCTCTCGTTCCCCTGAGGCAGAGCAAAGCCGACCGAAGGAGAGAGAAAGACAGTCGACATCTCATCCAGGCTGTAACATAACTTCTGGGCTGCTGCTTCTGTTCGGAGATCACCTCCGCGAGTCTGGCGTAGAAACATCTTGCACTTTACACTACTACTCTATAAAAGATGCTAATAATAATAATAATAATAGCTGGTGTTTTGTTTCTCAAAAGCACAAGTCTTCTTTAGAATTCACTAGCACTCAAAACACTACAAAGTCAAGGACTTGAGGATAAAAAAAAATGCTACAAAAAAGATCACCAAAAGCTCTACTATACAGCATATGTTATGGCCTTTTGGCAATAATGATATTATATGTTTGGTCAATTTACAAAATGCCCAGCATACTGACCTTTTTGTAAAATTACTTATAATCCTGCTGGCCTATTTGTAAAAAGTCCAAGTTTGTATATCATTGTAGAAGACATGGAAGACACATAGTGGTAGAGGGAGGTAAGGCCCAGTTCTCATGTGGAAGACATGGAAGACACATAGTGGTAGAAGGGGGCCCAGTTCTCAGAGAACATGGAAGACACATAGTGTAGGGGAGGTGAGGCCCAGTTCTCATGTGCTGTAGAGACATGGAAGACACAGTGGTAGAGGGAGGTGAGGCCCAGTTCTCATGTCTGTAAACACAACCCCAAGAACATGGAAGACACACAGTGGTAGAGGTGGGGCCCAGTTCTCATGTAGAAGACATGGAAGACACACAGTGGTATAGAGGTGAGGCCAGTTCTCATGTAAAAAAAACCTGAGACATGGAAGACACATAGTGGTAGAGGGAGGTGAGGCCAGTTCTCAATGTAGAAGACATGGAAGACACACAGTGGTAGAGGGGGGCCAGTTCTCACTGTGAAACATGGAAGACACAAGTGGTAGAGGCCCACCTGTAGAACATGGAACACAGTGGAGAGGTGAGCCCAGTTCTCATGTACTGTAGAAGACATGGAAGACACACAGTGAGAGAGACCACAAAACAAAACATAGTGGTGAGGGAGGTGAGGCCCAGTTCTCATGTACTGTAGAACATGGAAGCACACAGTGTACCAAGTGAAGACATGGAAGACACACAGTGGTAGAGGAGGCCAGTTCTCATGTACTGTAGAGACATGGAAGACACACAGTGGTAGAGGACCAGACATGAAGACACAAGTGGTGGAGGTAGGCCAGTTCTCATGAAGACATGGAGCACATGTGAGAGGTGGGCAGTTCTCATGTAGAGACATGGAAGACACACAGTGGTGGGGGAGGTGGGGCCCAGTTCTCATGTACTGTGAAACATGGAAGACACACAGTGGTAGAGGTGAAGGCCCAGTTCATGTCGTAGACATGGAAAACATAGTGGGAAGGGGAGAGGGCCCAGTTCTCATGTATGTGAAGACATGGAAGACACACAGTGTGGGGGGAGGTGGGGCCAGTTCTCATGTACTGTAGAAGACATGGAAGACACACAGTGGTGGGGAGGTGAGGCCCAGTTCTCATGTACTGTAAGACATGGAACACAGTGGTAGAGAGGTGAGGCAGTTCTCATGTACTGTAGAGACATGGAAGACACACAGTGGTGGAAGGTGGGGCCCAGTTCTCATGTACTGTAGAGACATGGAAGACACACAGTGGTAGAGGAGGTGAGATTCTCATGTAGAAGACATGGAAGACACACATGTGGAGGGAGGTGAGGCCCAGTTCTCATGTATGTGAAGACATGGGAAGACACACAGTGTTGGGGGAGGTGAGGCCCAGTTCTCATGTGTAGAGACATGGAAGACACAGTGAGTGGGGAGGTGAGGCCCAGTTCTCATGTACTGTGAAGACATGAAGACACACAGTGGTAGAGGGAGGTGGCCCAGTTCTCATGTAGAGACATGGAAGACACACAGTGGTAGAGGAGGTGAGGCCCAGTTCTCATGTACTGTAGAACATGAAGACACAAGTGGTGGGGGAAGGCCCAGTTCTCATGTACTGTAGAGACATGGAAGACACACAGTGGTAGAGGGAGGTGGAGCCCAGTTCTCATGTAGAAGACATGGAAGACACACAGTGGTAGAGGGTAGGCCCAGTTCTCATGTAGAGACATGGAGACACATAGTGGTAGAGGGAGGTAGCAGTTCTCATGAAACAAACACAAAGAGGTGAGGCCCAGTTCTCATGTACTGTAGAACATGGAAGACACACAGTGAGTGGAGAGGTGAGCCAGTTCTCAACTGAGAAGACATGGAAGCACATAGTGGTAGAGGAGGTGAGGCCCAGTTCTCATGTACTGTAGAAGACATGGAAGACACACAGTGGTGGGGGAGTGAGGCCAGTTCTCATGTGTACTGTAGAGACATGGAAGACACACAGTGGTAGAGGGAGGTGAGGCCCAGTTCTCATGAGAAGACATGGAAGACACAGTGGTGGGGGGGTGGGGCCCAGTTCTCATGTACTGTAAGACATGGAGCCTTGGGGAGTGAGGCCCAGCTCATGTAGAAGACATGGAAGACACACAGTGGTAGAGAGGAGCCCAGTTCTCATGCTGTAGAAGACATGGAGACACACAGTGGTAGAGGAGGTGAGGCCCAGTTCTCATGTACTGTAGAAGACATGGAAGACAGTGGTGGAGGCCCAGTTCTCATTGAAGACATGGAGCACACAGTGGTAGAGGGAGGTGAGGCCAGTTCTCATGCTGTAGAGAGACATGGAAGACACACAGTGGTAGAGGAGGTGAGCCATATGTTAGAACATGGAAGCACACAGTGGTAGAGAGGTGAGGCCCAGTTCTCAGTACTGTAGAGACATGGAAGACACACAGAGGAGGGTGAGGCCAGTTCTCATGTCAAGACATGGAAGACACACAGTGGTGGGAGGTGAGGCCAGTTCTCATGTACTGTAGAGCATGGAAGACACACAGTGTGGGGAGGTGGGCCAGTTCTCATGTGCAGGACATGGAGACACAAGTGGTGGGGAGGTGGGCCCAGTTCTCCATGTGCTGAGAGACATAGACATGGAAGGTGGGGCCAGTTCTCATGTGTAGAGACATGAACACACAGTGGTAAGGGAGGTGGGCCCAGTTCTCATGTAGAAGACATGGAGACACACAGTGGTAGAGAGAGGTGAGGCCCAGTTCTCCGTACAACAAACACACCACCAACAAAACAAACCCACCACAAACACACAACCAAAACAAAACAGGGAGGTGCCCAGTTCTCATGTACCTGTAAGAGACATGGAAGACACACAGTGGTAGAGAGGTGAGGCCCAGTTCTCATGTGAGAAGACATGGAAGACACACAGTGGTAGAGGGGGGAGGCCCAGTTCTATGTCTGTAGAAGACATGGAAGACACACAGTGGTAGAGGAGGTGGGGCCCAGTTCTCATGTGCTGTAGAAGACATGGAAGACACACAGTGGTAGAGAGTGGAGGCCAGTTCTCTGTCTGTAGAGACATGGAGACAAGTGGTGGAGGAGGTGAGCCCAGTTCTCATGTACTGTAGAACATGGAAGACACACAGTGGTGGGAGGTGGGCCAGTTCTCATGTGCTGTAAGAGACATGGAAGACATACAGTGGTGGGGGTGAGGCCCAGTTCTCATTGCTGTGAAGACATGGAAACACAGTGAGAGACACATAAACAAGTAGAGGAGGTGAGGCCCAGTTCTCATGTGCTAGAAGACATGGAAGACACACAGTGGTAGAGGTAGGCCAGTTCTCATTAGAGACATGGAAGACACACAGGAGAGGGAGGAGGCCCAGTTCTCTACTGTAGAAGACATGGAAGACACATAGTGGTAGAGGGAGGTGAGGCCCAGTTCTCATGTGAAGACATGGAAGACACACAGTGGTGGGAGGTGAGGCCCAGTTCTCATGTCAAGACATGGAAGACCGTGGGAGACATGAGAGACAGGAAACACACAGTGGTGGGGGAGGTGAGGCCAGTTCTCATGCTGAGAGACATGGAAGACACACAGTGGTAGAGGGAGGTGAGCCCAGTTCTCATGTACTGTAGAGACATGGAAGACACACAGTGTGGAGGGAGGTGGGGCCAGTTCCTGTGCTGTAGAGACATGGAAGACACACAGTGGTGGGGGTGAGGCCAGTTCTCCATGTGTGAGACATGGAAGACACACAGTGGTAGGGAGTGAGGCAGTTCTCATGTACTGTAGAGACATGGAAGACACACTCAGTGGTGGGGAGGTGGAGGCCCAGTTCTCATGTGAGACATGAGCACACAGTAGGAGGCAGTTCTCATGCTGTAGACATGGAAGACACACAGTGGTAGAGGTGGGGGCCCAGTTCTCATGTAGAAGACATGGAAGACACACAGTGGTGAGGGAGGTGAGGGGCCCAGTTCTCATGTACTGTAGAAGACATGGAAGACACACAGTGGTGGAGGTGAGGCCCAGTTCTCATGTACTGTAGAAACATGGAAGACACACAGTGGTAGAGAGTAGGCCCAGTTCTGTATGTAGAGACATGGAAGACACACAGTGGTAGAGGAGGTGGGCCCAGTTCTCATGTACTGTAGAAGACATGGAAGACACACAGTGGTAGGGAGAGGTAGGCCATTCTCAACAACCAAGTGGAGAGGAGGCCCAGTTCTCATGTTGAGAGACATGGAAGACACACAGGTGGGGGAGGTGGGGCCCAGTTCATGGATGGAAGACACACAGTGGTGGGGAGGTGGGGCCAGTTCTCATGTACTGTAGAGACATGGAAGACACACAGTGGTGGGGAGGTGAGGCCCAGTTCTCATGTGTACTGAGAGACATGGAAGACACACAGTGGTAGGGGAGGTGGGGCCAGTTCTCATGTACTGTAGAAGACATGGAAGACACACAGTGGTAGAGGAGGTGAGCCAGTTCTTGTCTGTAGAGACATGGAAGACACATAGTGGTGGGGGGAGGTGGGCCAGTTCTCATGTAGAAGACAGGAAGACACACAGTGGTAGGGGAGGTGAGGCCCAGTTCTCATGTACTGTAGAGACATGGAAGACCACAGTGGTGGGGGAGGTGGGCCCAGTTCTCATGCTGTAGAAGACATGGAAGACACACAGTGGTAGAGGAGGTGAGGCCCAGTTCTCATGTAGAAGACATGGAAGACACACAGTGGTAGAGGAGGTGAGGCCAGTTCTCATGTACTGTGAAGACATGGAAGACACCAGTGGTAGAGGGAGGTGAGGCCCAGTTCTCATGTGTAGAAGACATGGAAGACACACAGTGGTGGGGAGGTAGGCCCAGTTCTCATGTGAGAGACATGGAAGACACACAGTGGTAGAGGAGGTAGGCCAGTTCTCATGTACTGTAGAAGACATGGAAGACACACAGTGGTGGGGAGGTGAGGCCCAGTTCTCATGTAGGACATGGAAGACACACAGTGGTGGGAGGTGAGGCCAGTTCTCATGTAGAAGACATGGAAGACACACAGTGGTGAGGGGAGTGGGCAGTTCTCATGTGAAGACATGGAGACACACAGTGGTAGGGAGGTGAGGCCCAGTTCTCATGCTGTAGAAGACATGGAAGACACACAGTGGTGAGAGAGAGGTGAGGCCCAGTTCTCATGTAGAGAGACATGGAAGACACACAGTGGTGGGGAGGCCCAGTTCTCAGTGTACTGTGAAGACATGGAAGACACACAGTGGTGGGGGAGGTGAGGCCAGTTCTCATGTACTGTAGAAACATGGAAGACACACAGTGGTGGGAGGTGGGGCCAGTTCTCATGTAGAAGACATGGAAGACACACAGTGGTGGGGGAGGTGAGGCCCAGTTCTCATGTGCTGTAGAAGACGGAAGAGCACACAGTGGTAGAGGAGGTGGGGCCAGTTCTCATGTACTGTAGAGACATGGAAGACACACAGTGGTAGAGAGGTGAGCCAGTTCTCATGTGAGACATGGAAGACACACAGTGGTGGGGAGGTGAGGCCCAGTTCTCATGTACTGTAGAGACATGGAAGACACACAGTGGTGGGGAGGTGAGGCCCAGTTCTCATGTACTGTGAAGACATGGAAGACACATAGTGGTGAGGGAGGTGAGGCCCAGTTCTCATGTGCTGTAGAGACATGGAAGACACACAGTGGTGAGGGAGGTGAGGCCCAGTTCTCATGTGCTGTGAAGACATGGAAGACACATAGTGGTGGGGGAGGTGAGGCCAGTTCTCATGTAGAAGACATGGAAGACACACAGTGGTGGGGAGGTGGGGCCCAGTTCTCATGTAGAGACATGGAGGACACACAGTGAGTGGGGAGGTGAGCCAGTTCTCATGTACTGTAGAGACATGGAAGACACACAGTGGTAGAGGAGGTGAGGCCCAGTTCTCATGTGCTGAGAACATGGAAGACACACAGTGGTAGAGGGAGGTGAGCCCAGTTCTCATGTACTGAGGACATGGAAGACACACAGTGGTAGAGAGGAGGTGAGCCCAGTTCTCATGTACTGTAGAGACATGGAAGACACACAGTGGTGGGGGAGGTGAGGCCCAGTTCTCATGTACTGTAGAGACATGGAAGACACACAGTGGTGGGGAGGTGAGGCCAGTTCTCATGTGTAGAAGACATGGAAGACACACAGTGGTAGAGGTGAGGCCAAGTTCTCATGCTAGAGACATGGAAGACACACAGTGGTGGGGAGGTGAGGCCCAGTTCTCATGTAAGAGACATGGAAGACATAGTGGTAGGGGAGGTGGGCCCAGTTCTCATGTGCTGTAGAGACATGGAAGACACACAGTGGTAAGAGAGTGGGCCAGTTCTCATGTACTGTAGAGACATGGAAGACACACAGTGGTGAGGAATGAGCCCAGTTCTCATGCTGTAGAAGACATGCACACAGTGGTGAGGAGGTGAGGCCCAGTTCTCATGTGCTGTAGAGACATGGAAGACACACAGTGGTAGGGGAGAGTGGCAGTTCTCATGTACTGTAGAAGACATGGAAGACACACAGTGGTAGAGGGAGGTGAGGCCCAGTTCTCATGTGACTGTAGAGACATGGAAGACACACAGTGGTAGAGGGAGGTGAGGCCCAGTTCTCATGTAGAAGACATGGAAGACACACAGTGTTGAGGGAGGTGAGGCCCAGTTCTCATGTGCTTAGAGACATGGAAGACACACAGTGGTGGGGAGGTAAGGCCCAGTTTCTGTGTAGAAGACATGGAAGACACATAGTGGTGAGAGGGAGTGAGGCCCAGTTCTCATGTAGAAGACATGGAAGACACATAGTGGTGGGGGAGGTG
>NW_024753553.1:0-12160 GCF_018991925.1 Homarus americanus | reverse complement strand
TGATTATAACACCCACGACCATGATTATAACAACCACAACTATGATTATAACACCCAGGGCCATGATTATAACAACCACGACTATGATTATAACAACCACAACAATGATTATAACAACCAAGACTATGATTATAACACCCACGACCATGATTATTACAACCACGACCATGATTATAACTACCAGGACCTTGATTATAACAACCATGACTATGATTATAACAACCACGAACATAGTTATAACAACCATGACTATGATTATAACACCCACGACCATGATTATAACAACCATGACAATGATTATAATAACCACGACTATGATTATAACAACCACAACCATGATTATATCAACCACGACTATGATTATAAAAACCATGACTACGATTATAGCACCCACTACCATAACTATAACAACCACGACCATGATTATAACAACCACGACTATGATTATGACAACCCCGACCATGATTATAACAACCACGACTATTATTTTAACAACCACGACTATTATTATAACATCCACGACTATGATTATAACAACCACGACTATGATTATGACAACCTACGACTCTGATTATAACAACCTCGACCATGATTATAACACCCACGAATATGATTATAACAAACACGATTATGATTATAACAACCACGACCATGATTATAACAACCACGACTATGATTATAAAAACCACGACTATGATTATAACACCCACTACCATGACTATGACAACCACGACCATGATTATAACAACCACGACCATGATTTTAACACTCATGACCATGCCAAGACCATGGTTATGCACATCAACCTCTCCTCCGACATTGTCCCACCTCCTTCCATTACTCAGGTCCGAACACACTCCAGGTTGTAGATTCCACGAAGCTCCTCGGCGTCACCATAAACAACAAACTAAATTGGAAACCACACGTCAGTGAAGTTGTCAAATCCTCCAGTTTCCGTCTCCACCTCCTCCACCGACTCAAGTCCCTTGGAGTTCCTGCACCCGAGCTCCTCAGTGTTTACACAACATTCATACTTCCCAAGCTCACCTATGCCTCCCCCACCTGGTCTTCCTTCCTAAATGCCACACAACTAAACACCTAGAAAAAGTGCAAAAGAGGGCATGCAAGATTATTCTCCCCCCTTCCTACTCCACATATCAAGAAGCGCTTAACACACTGTGCCTTTCGACTCTCACAGACCATCACCACGACCTCATCTGCAAATTTGGTAAGAAGCTTCTACACCATCTCGACACCGGCTCCTACTACCACCTGAGATCCCTAGCCCGAGAATTGCTGTTCGACACCACAACCGCATCCAGCCCATACGTGCACGAACTGATCGCTATAAGAACAGCCCAGTCCCAACCAATGAAAAAATTATCAATAACTTGTAATAAACCAGTGTATTCACTCCCAGTAAACACTACTCCTTGCACTGTCACTATGTTGAAATGAACTGTTGTTTGAGCTTTTCCCCATCTAGTTATTTTATGTCTTATTTGTGTTACTTATGTTACTTGTATATTATTTGTAATTCGAAACCCATTCCCCAAATATGTAACTGTATATTTTCAGCCTTCTGGCTGCCAAGCTCTTTCAATAAACCCTTAATTATTATTATCATTATTATTATTATTATTATTATTATTATTATTATTATTATTATTATTATTATTATTATTATTATTATTATTATTATTATTATTATTATTATTATTATTATTATTATAACAAATACGAATATAATTATAACAACCACGACCATAATTATAACACTCACGACCATGATTATAACAACCACGACCATGATAATAACAACCACGACCATGAGTATAACAACCATGACCATGATTATAACTACCACGTCCTTGATTATAACAACCACAACCATAATTATAACAACCACGACCATGATTATAACAACCACGACCATGATTATAACAACCACGACCATGATTGTAACAACCACGACCATGATTATAACAACCACGACCATCTATCTCATATACTATGGGAATTGCTGTGTGTCTGTTCTGGGCCGCCGAAACGGCACAATCGTTTTTCAGCAAACTTGGTGGAAAAATTGCAAAAAATTCGTAGAGTGGAACCATCCTGGTCCCATTTCGATGGTTTCTTTAGGAAGGCATTAATTAACCATTTTATTTACGCTGGAAAACGATGTCGTTGTACAGTGTCAGCCTGACGGAGGTTGCGCGCTAGCCAAGCACAAGCGTTCGAACTTTCAAGCTTTGGTAAACTGTACCACCTGACTCGCCACCGGGCACGAAGGGCCCATGATCACTTGTTTAATATACTATAGGACTAGCCTTGTGTCTGTCTGTCTGTCTGTTTGTTCTGGGCAGCCGAAACGGCACAATCGTTTTTCATCAAACTTGATGGTAAAAATCGCAAAAAAATCGTAGAGTGGAACAAACCTGGTCCCATGTCGATGGTTTCTTTAGGAAGGCATTAATTAACCATTTTATTTACGATGGAAAACGATGCAAGTCTACGGACTTGGCGCACCCTCATTCGCTGTAAGCTAGCCAAGCACGAGCGTTCAAACTTTCACTGGGCATGAAGGTGCCCGCGACCACTTGTCGTCTCTATGCATCTGCGAACCCCCCGCTCACGTCCTCGTATTTTCTATCTATCTATCTATATTTACATGTATGTATGTATGGCGACCTGTGGTTGTAATGGTCAACACGCTCGCCTCGCAAACAAGAAGACCCGGGTTCGATCCCCGGGCAGGGTGAAACTAAGGGTAAGTTTCTTTACTCCATTTGCCTCTGTTAATCGATTTGCGGATCATGCTCCTGGGTAATGCAGTTGGAGAGTTACCCGGATATCTCGGACTATTCCTTGACACTGGGTCATATAACTCGTTAACTTAGGGTGCGGTTGTTGTGATGGGGAAATCTTCTACACCTTAAACAAATTCACGCCTCGGTGACCCTTGGGTCGGCCATCCTCGTTACACGATAGGCAACCATTATGGTCGCGACCCAAATGAGGGTCACGAGGGTGTTCCTTAGGGTCACGGGACGGTATCTCAAAAAAAGGTAATATTACGATATTATAATTATATCATATCACTGGCACAATATGAAGAATTATTGAAATACTAACTAAAGTAGAATAGTTGTTGATAATAAAGCATCCATATACACTTAACATAGTAATGTTCGAGTCCATTAACGCCCAATACTTGTACGCCAAGTATTGGCTGGATGAGAAATGTATTCAATGTGAACGTAGGTGAAGTTGGAGAAGATATTCCTGGATTTCAAAAAGAACTTACAGACCTCCAGGAAAATCAAGTGCAGAAGCAGCGCTTTGAAAGCCTCCAGTATTCGAAATTTTGGACCCAACTCAAGGACAAGCCCATTCTGACTCGGGAGGTTGTAAAAGCTCTTCTCCCTTTTCAACAATATATCTCTGTGAACAAGGATTTGCAGGTCTTGTTGCGATCAAGACTAAAGCAATACTGCGTGGATTAACATAAAACCAAACTTAGAGGAGGTCACCCACAAAATGAAGCAGTATCATGGTAGCCATTGAGAAATCTTTGATTTTTCAATTATCAAACTTTGTAATCAACCCTCCAGTCCGGTCGCTGGTGTTAAAAACCCATAGCAAAATTTTCTATTATTCTTAATTTATAACAATTGTGTATTTGGTTCTTACAATAGTCGTTTTTTAAGTATCTTCTTTCATTCAAGTAGGTTTTTAATGAAATTGAAGCATTTGAGCAGACGCAAATAAGCGTCAGTTTTCGAGTTTTGAATGTTTGACACCCAGCAACCGTGATGGTGTTCTGGTTTTAAGCGCACGAGTGTGCTTTTTTTTTAATAGTAAGAAGTCTTATATAGTATTTTTTTCTCCTTGCTTTGCTAGTTTGCTATAAAAGTAAAATAGATGGCTACATATACATATACTTTTCATTTGTCTGATTAAAAAAGTTACTGAAATTTATTCTTATAATTATTAGAATTTATCACCACACAATCAAAACCCAAAAGAGCTCACTCCAAGAATAAAGCAGCATCACGTTAGCCACTGAAACATTATGTTTTTGTCACTTTGGCTACAGAATTGTGAGATAAAGTCTAATTTTCTTGAAAATTTGTTTTTCATTTCGTCCAGTTAAAAAGTTAATGAAATTCATTATGTGTTAGTAATGTTAATTAATTCATCAAAACTATATAAATAAACACAACATATCAAAATAATTGGTAATTAACATACTTGTACCCGCATTTAGGTCTCCAGGACAGGACAGGATAAGATTGTATTTAGGGTCGCGCCCCAAAATATTACACTCTTGACGTCTCCTCCCAGAGATACACAACTTAGTTACAGTTCTGGAGGCGGGAGGTTATTCTGAGAATCCGGGTGCCGAGGGAGATGGGTTACCTGGTTGGCTGAGGTTGGTTGGTTGGATGGCTGAATGACTGGATGGTGGGTGGTTCGATGGATGAGTGTTAGAATAAGTGGTTGTATGGTTTCCTGGATGGTTGAGTAGTTGATTGGTTGGTTAAATGAATGCTAAGTTGAGCAGTTGATTGACCGATGACTGAATGGAAGGCTGGTAGTTAATATTTCTGACTAACCGACTGGAAAATTTCATTTTTTACTGACTATCTTATTGACTAATTATCTGACTGTTCTGCTTACCGACTGGATAGCTGACTGACAGGAAATATGTCAATCAACCAGTAAGCCAGTCAATCAGCCAGTCCACGCTCAGCCAAGTATACCAGTTCACCAACCAAGCAGCTGACTGACTGGCAGACCTACACTAACGGGAGCAACTTGTAGATGCTAACCTGAGCTGGGAAGACACATTGCAATGAAAGGAAGAAACCTCTCACTAAAGCCACCGTCTCTCTCTCTCTCTCTCTCTCTCTCTCTCTCTCTCTCTCTCTCTCTTTGACCTTTTCTCTCTCTGTCTCTATCCACCTACCTATCTCCCTGTCTTTCTTTCCCTGTCTATCTTTCTCTCACTCTCCCTCTCACCTTTTCTCTCTCTAACTCTCGTTCTCTCTCTCTCCCACTTTATCTCTATCTCACTCTTCCTCCAGTCCTTAATCTGGCGGTGGTAGCTGAATGCAACACGGCTCTTTATCTTCAAATGCATTTTCAATTAAATGTACCACATGGGTTATGTAAACCTCTAAAACCTTTTCATCTTCTCACCATTCACTCGTATTTCAGGTAAGAAAAAATCTTCTATCCCCATCAAGTATCGTCTGAGTTAATTTTCCCTTCACTTAACTTTAATTAACCTCTTTGTGTATGTATATTATGTATGCTGGATTATATATTATGTATGTATATTATGTATGTGCTCCATTTATGTATTATTTATTCAGCCTAGCTAGCAGTGTGTGGCAATGTATTTAAGATATCCCACATGCTTAATTAATGTGCCTGGCGACGTATGGAAGCTGCTAATGTATCACTTGCCATACGTCGTCTATAGCAGTTGACAAGGAGCCTAGCCAAGGAGAGCACTACTCCCCTTTGTGTACATACTCTTATCCAGTAAACCGAACCTACAAAACTATACAGGTGTTTGTGTTCTCTCCTGTATATTGAACTTATTATTCAGAACCTAACATTTTGTGAGTCAGTTAAAATTCAATTCGGGTATCCTTAACCCTGACTATGACTTCAACATCAAAAGACATCATCGTTTTTGGCTTCACATTGTGCGTGTAATGTTTGTGTTTCTCCCCAAAGTTGGAATAGAGTGAATACAAGGGTTCAATATTCGAATGCTAATATTGTACTTCTAATGTCTAAGAATATTAATACGAAAACAAAGAAACAGTTTCACTCCGAATGCGAATACGAATACTTTATGAAAGTATTCATGAATTAATTCATGAATACTAGTGGTAAAAAAAACCCAATTATTGCTATAAGTATAGTATGTAGTGGTAGATTATTTATGGATTGGTATTCTGTATATCAAACTGTTTTGTGCAAGTATATATATTTATACTTCCTACTGGCCTATAATACTGACTATGCTCTCTCTTTATATATATATATATATATATATATATATATATATATATATATATATATATATTTATACTTCCTACTGGCCTATAATACTGACTATGCTCTCTCTTTATATATATATATATATATATATATATATATTTCATTAACCCAATAAAGCACGCGGGCTTCTACATACAATCAACACCTCAACCCACCAGGATTCGAACCCACGGCCCACGAGCCTATGACTGTGACCGGGGAACGCTAACCGCTGGACCACCAGGATACTAAAAGCAGTCCTAGACTTTGTTATATTTCACACAAAACCTGTTCAACGAGCTTATGGCGCCTTGAACCTCTAATGGGGACTACCCGTATCACGTAGGTGGTCAGAGTAACGTTTTACCAAATCCGGCTTCGAAACACGAGGATCCATATATGTTTCATCAGCCCAATAAAGCACGCGGGCTTCTACATACAATCAACACCTCAACCCGCCAGGATTCGAACCCACGGCCCAGGAAAAGATCTAGTATCCTGGTGGTCCAGCGGTTAGCGTCTTCCCCGGTCACAGTCATAGGCTCATGGGCCGTGGGTTCGAATCCTGGCGGGTTGAGGTGTTGGTTGTATATAGCTTAAGCGCTTTCGACAGAGTCTCCCATGAAAGATTAACACGAAAAGTGGAGGCTCATGGAATTGGAGGAGATATTCTAAAATTTATTAGGGCGTGGTTACAGGAAAGGAAACGGCGAGTAAGCATTAACGGCACTAAATCCGATTGGGGTAACGTGACAAGTGGAGTACCCTAAGGCACAGTACTTGGACTATTTATTATATATACATAAGTGACAAAGATTTAGGCGTAGACAGCTAGATAAGTATAGTTTTTGAGGACTCTAAAATAGGGCGTGGAATTAAATTTGACAAGGACTCCGCAAACTACAGAAAGATCTAAACAAATTTTTTGTGTAGTCTGAAACATAGCAGATGAATTTACTTTGGACAAATATAAAGTACTTTGTCTAAGACAGTGGTTCTCAACCTTGTTTGCCCCATGCACCCCTTTCACCATATGTCAGAATGTCATTCCCCCCTCCTTTCCAAGATTGTCTGCCTCAAAAATTGCATTCCAAATAATATGCATATAATACTGAAAATCCTTTATTTTTTCCATATTAGTATCAGTTTCCCCTGAAAACCTGAGGGGGTAAATTCCCCCCTGGTTGAGAACCCCTGGTCTAAGAGATGTAAACAGAGAAATCATATATCGGATGAACAACGTTGTTATAGAGAAATTCGACTCTGATAAAAATTTTGGCATAATGATAAGTAGGAATCTTAAATCAAGAAAACAATGTGTATTTGCTCTAAGGCTAACAAAGGACTAGGGTACATACAAAAGAGTTAGTTACAAGACGAGCGAGGTTATCCTAAAACTATATCTTGCTCTTGTGAAACCACTCTTGGATTACTCAGTTCAGTTCTAGTCACCGTGCTACAGAATGGTTATAAAATCCCTAGAAAGCATTCAGAGGAGGATGACAAAACTAATCCCCGGCATTAGGAACCGTGAGTACAGAAACAGGTTAAAGCATCTTAATTTGTACTATCGAGAGAGACGTAGAATGAGGGGCTATATAATCGAGGTATATAAATGAAAGTCAGGATTAAACAAATGTGATATAACAAAGGTACTCAAACTCTCCAACCAGGAGCGAAGTCATAGCAATGGTTTTGAATTAGACAAATTTAGATTTAGGCGCGAGATAGGTAAACACTGCTTTGGAAATATTGTAGCGGTTGAGTGAAACAAGTTACCGAACTTCATCATTAACTCGAAGACGTTGGGTAATTTCAAATATAGGTTTATATGGATAAATGAGTGAGGAAAGGCCACGGTCGATTTAGCTCCCGGGATTAATTGTCAGTAATGGCCAGTGGTTGTAGTGACTTTCTGATGGCCGAGTCAGTATAGGTCAAGGATGAAAACTTGAAATTAAAGGAAGTGATTGGGACGATGAAGGAGGAAGACATGAGACAAGGAAAGCCCGTGTCTGACGAAGACACAGGCGAATGGAAGGTTGTGAGGAGAGGAACGACCAAAATGGTGGTGAGAAAAGACACCCAGGAAACGACAACAGCTAAGTGTAATAACTCATTAGTCCTTTGATAGATGAATTGGATGTTAACATAGTCAGAGACAGGGCCGACTAGAAAGGTACAAAAACCTTTATTGCTGATGAATTCCAGGTATGGTACCTGATAGAGCTTTCTGTGCTAAATTAAATTAAGATGAGGGTGTGTTTGCCAGGAGCTGGGGTGGGGGATATACAGTAGTTGACAGGATGGACAATATCTTGTCTGATAATTGGAACAAGCCCATTATCTACCCCAGTGCAGGAGGCACTGATATAGGCCGGTGTAGGAGTGAGGAGCTCCTTGATAAGTTCAAGACAGCTAGCGAACGTATTAAGGTGATGGGAGGGATCCCTATCATAAGTTGACAATGAATGGTTGTCAAGGGCAGTTGTTGTCAGCGGCCATCTTGACAAATAGTGCAAGTCAAGACCAGTCCCATTCATTGGCAACTGGGACAACTTTTACAGCAGAAGGGGTATTTATGCTAGGGATGGGGTACATTTGTCTTGGGATGGGGTGTCAACCCTTGCTGGCTCTCTCGAGACTACAGTTCAAAAGGTGTCAAATTCTTTAAACTGCTAGGGGAACATGTGAGCACGGGAATTGAGGAGACTGTAGTGGGCGATGGGTAAACAAATGAAAATTTACAGAGAAATAGTGCTAGGAATGATGACAAAACTAAATTAGGCAGGGAGTAAAACCTAAATGCGGCAAAGAGAGGACTCAGATCACAACTAACTTAAATGTCTACTGTGCAAACAGTAGAAGTATGAGAAACAAAATGGATGAGATCAGGATGTTGGTATGTACTGAAAAAATTGATATAACAGCATTCACCAAAACATGGTTAAACCTAGACTCTAGTGTGTTAACTGTCGAATACCATGTAACGGATCTTCTTTGTAACAATTATACAGTAACAGAAGAACAGATTATTTCAACTGTGACTAACTGTGTAACCATTAGGTGACTGTTACCGTTGTATAACAGCTACTTGTGAAGCTGTCATATATGTAACAACCTGAGGGAGTTACCACTTGTAACAGGCACTGGTGAAATTGTTACCTTTATATTCTAGGCGCTTACTCCTTGTACACTGAGCTTATCTTAGATGCTGATAAGGCAAGCGAACTAAATATAGATCAAAGTTTATTGGGTTTAGTAGCAAAATCCAAGTGTCCATTTCTTATTTTATTAAAAAGGGTGTATCTACACGGTCCAAAGGATATTTACTGTAATAGTCACTGTAGCTGTGAGTGCTATAATAAGACGAGCGGAGCTATCTTAGATTAGCTCTAAAGAACGGCTGACAAGTATGAGATCTGAGTGGGGTCTGCTATCGGGCGCACAATATATATATATATATATATATATATATATATATATATATATATATATATATATATATATATATATATATATATATATATATATATATATATATATATATATATGTGTGTGTGTGTGTGTGTGCTGGTCACACAATATATATTTGAATATATATTAGTTCTTCATTTGATAAGTGGCAGGGCTGAAGTAAACACTTTATTGGTTATATTTTATAGTAGAAAAATATAGTTTCACAGGTACTGAGTTCAGTTGAGAGTATATTGTACCTTCTCTTCTACACTAAGCGAAGTATCTTAGTACACTTATATGGGAGAACACTTTAGCGAGTTGTTCACTGGGTAACAGGTGATATGAAATTCTCTTTCTCACGTACATCCTGTCAGGTGGGCGCCTTACAGGATACGCGTCAGGTTGTTGTTGTTGAGAGGCGCTGACCTCACTCGCTCCATGGAGGAAATGTCAACTCACCAATTGACTCATACGCATAGATGAATGACTTGGTGAATACATGGGTAATATACATTGGGTATATATTTAAATAATACAAATTGTGCTGTTACACTGCTCAGTGCGCTTAGCTAAAATTTTTCGTCATTTAAATGCTTTTGCAATTCCTGCCGAAAAGTTTTCTTAGAACTGATAAATATGATGGTAGGTATAATAAAACCAGATAGGATTATACTAGAAGATAAGTATAAAGGAAGAGAATCCTGTAAGTCAGGAAACTGTGTCTCATTAATATAAGACAGGAGGTTAAGCTTATCAGAAACAATATGGAGATTTCTGAAACGTATATTGAAGGGAAATGGTATGGGGATCAGTTCAGAAGTAATATCTGTGACAAATGCAAGATGATGGCGAGTAGGCAAGGTTGTGCTTGCATTACTGCTAGTTTCACAATAGTCTGGTGCTATATGATAACCTTCTACCATTAAATGTTTGCCTACATCCTGACATATAAGTATCACACTGGTTTGATTCGGGAAAAAGAAATATTGCACATTATTGACATGTGCGTGAAACACTAACCTATGTGGTATTGGAGTGTATACATGCTGCTATAGAGTAGGGTGTGTCATAGGAGGGAAGATCAGCTAAAACTAATGGCCCATCACTTTTTTGGTAGATTTTAGTGTATATAAACAGAAAATAATTTCAGTTTCAATATTTTGCAACCTTTTGCTAGGTAAATTATAGCGTGAAATTTATCGAAAATCTAACGTACAGCTGCATTAGTGCATTACAATTAAATAGTGAACATTGCTGTCTGACTTCATTCTTTAACAACCCAACTAACAATATTTTTTCTGTTTCAGATTCTGATGCATTTATAAGTTGATAATATTTGCGATGGCTGCTTGTGTCAGGATCGAGGAACTAAAAATCCAGCCATCTCAGTCACTATCTTAAGTCTGGAAGAGAGCTCCTGAAGTCGGAGTTGCTCAAGCATTGAGAGATGTTTTGAGATACGGTGTTTTAATCAGGCAAATCAGTGAAAAGAACCAAAGAACTTACACAAACAAAGACATTGCCAGTGATATGACCAAAGCTGTCTTGGCACAGTACACTCTGGCTAAGGCTCAGTTCAAGCCTCCATCATAACAAGTCAGAAGAAGACAGTGAGAGATCAAGTATAGCCAGTTGGGAAAAGGCAAGAGATATCTCTCTTGGGAGAGGAAAACTTACAGTTAAGGACAGCTTTGCCAAGCAACTGGACCAGTTATTTGACATAATTACTTGCAAGTGCCCAATTGTTCTCTGTCCTGAGTTTGGATGCGATCGTGACTGTAAATCCGAGGCCCACATCTCCTGTATTTGCAAGCGTGAACTGAAGATTCCTGTGATCGAACTGGCATTTGTCAAAGCACAGAGAGAGAAGACTGACAGTATAGGGGCTCTCATGATTTCTACCAAGATATTCCGGAGTCCAAGAGACAGGAGGCTGCCACAGAGAGACAGAAGAGGAGAAGAGTTGCCGAGGAAAAAGAGACTCTGAGAAGGCCCAGGGTGAGGCAAAAAGGCCGATGCTTGGAGTCAAGCTGATTCAGCTTAATGACTTCCCCATGGCTGGATCCGGGAGTGCTTAGGAGAATGGTGACTTTGTCCCAAACCCAGAAAATAATGATCCCAAACCTTCCAGGCATAAGATTCGAAATAGGAAAGATATCCCGAGCATAGCTCTGGCCAGCATGCGACACCACACTGGTCTCAGAAACTGCAGAGATAGCAACAGCTGCCTGGATTGACGGTGGTTTGATAACACCTGATGATGTTCACCTGGTGATAGATCATAACAAAGTAAGGAGAGCTCAGGAAAAACTTGTCAGTAACCTAGAAGAGGAGTTTGATAAGGGGATAAGAGAAAAAATGGAATCAATTGTTTGTTCTTTGATGGGAGAAGGGATGACACTAAAGTGTTCATGAAAGTTGGAGATTCTGACAAGTTGTTCCCTGTCATGGTGAAGGAGGAACACTACTCCTGCTGCAGTGAACCAGGAGGGAAGTATTTGTGGCATTTCACTCCAGAGAAAGATGACATCAGGAAACCAGCTGAGATAGTGGCAGATAACATTGTGAACTGGCTCAGAGAGAGGAACGTAGACCAGACCCTGCAGGCCATTGGAAGGGACAGCACCAACACGAACACAGG
>NW_024753552.1:175000-249670 GCF_018991925.1 Homarus americanus | reverse complement strand
AATACAATCAACAGAAGATAATTAAATAAAATACGTACATAAGAATGAAACAATAAAAAAAATACATATGGGAAAGCTAGAAGCAGGTGGAAAGATTAAGAGGTAAAGATAGGGATATAATGTAACTAGTAACATGGAGCCGAGAGAAGTGAACAGGGTAAGGAATGTAGTGTGTAAAATATCCACATCCCACAGACTGTCACATTATACACTGGGATGTCCACTATCTAATGAATATTGAGTTACCCTGATAAATAATGCATATAGGGAAAATATATGAAATAGGAAAGGGATATAGAGATTTCGTATTTAGAATATAACTGGTAATGTAATGTAATGTAATGGTGGAGATGACTTATGGTAATTCAACACTTGGAGGTGAATTATTTGATATCAATAAACGCATTTCAACCAATCTCATTTTCTCTTTTCTCTCTTCCTGATTATCTACCTGTCTCTCTCTCTCTCCTTCTTTCTCTCTTTCTCTTTATATTTATCTCTTCTCTCACACCATTTGCTTCCTCCACTTTCTATTACTTGGTTACGTTTTTCCTCTCTTTCTTACTAATCTGTCAATCACACAATCACCACACTAACATTCACACAATCACCACACTAACATTCACACAATCACCACACTAACATTCACACAATCACCACACGAACATTCACACAATCACCACACGAACATTCACATAATCACCACAATAACATTCACACAATCACCACACTAACATTCACACAATCACCACACTAACATTCACACAATCACCACACTAACATTCACACAATCACCACCCTAACATTCACACAATCACCACGCTAACAATCACACAATCACCACATTAATATTCACACAATCACCACACTAACATTCACACAAACACCACACTAACGTTCACACAATCACCACACTAACATTCACACAATCACCACACTAACATTCACACAATCACCACACTAACAGTCACACAATCACCACACTAACATTCACACAATCACCACACTAACATTCAAACAATCACCACACGAACATTCACATAATCACCACAATAACATTCACACAATCACCACACTAACATTCACACAATCACCACCCTAACATTCACACAATCACCACACTAACTTTCACACAATCACCACCCTAACATTCACACAATCACCACTCTAACATTCACACAATCACCACTCCCATGTAAACTCTACAAGGTCACCTTCCGCACCACCATGCCCAACTGTTCTGTGTCTGTCTGTCTGTCTGTCTGTCTGTCTGTCTGTCTATCTGTCTACATGTAACATACAGTCATCAGATACAATCAGAATTATGCATCACTAATATCACAATCACCACCACAGAAGGAATACAGTGTGTCAGGTGTGGTACAGTGTCTCAGGTGTGGCACAGTGTTTCAGGTGTGGTGCAGTGTCTCAGGTGTGGCACAGTGTCTCAGGTGTGGCACAGTGTGTCAGGTGTGGTACAGTGTCTCAGGTGGCACAGTGCTCTCAGGTGTGGTATAGTGTCTCAGGTGTGTGCAGTGTCTCGGGTATAGTACAGTGTCTCAGGTGTGTGCAGTGTCTCAGGTGTGGTACAGTGTCTCAGGTGTAGTACAGTGTCTCAGGTGTGTTACAGTGTCTCGGGCATGGCACAGTGTCTCCAGGTGTGGTACAGTGTCTCAGGTGTGAGTACAGTGTCTCAGGTGTTACAGTGTCTCTGGGTGTGGTGCAGTGTCTCTCGGGTGTGGTGCAGTGTCTCAGACATGGTGCAGTGTAGCCAGGTGTGGTACAGTGTGTCAGGTGTGGTACAGTGTCTCAGGTGTGGTACAGTGTCTCAGGTGTGGTACAGTGTCTCAGGTGTGGTACAGTGTCTCAGGTGTGGTACAGTGTCTCAGGTGTGGTACAGTGTCTCAGGTGTGGTACAGTGTCTCAGGTGTGGTACAGTGTCTCAGGTGTGGTGCAGGTGTCTCCAGGTGTGGTGCAGTGCTCTCAGGTGTGGTGATGTCTCAGGTGTGGTACAGTGTCTCAGGTGTGGCACAATGTCTCAGGTGTGGTACAGTGTGTCAGGTGTGGTGCAGTGTCTCAGGTGTGGTACCAGTGTCTCAGGTGTGGGTACAGTGTCTCTGGGTGTGGTACAATGTTTCAGGTGTGTGGTACAGTGTCTCCAGGTGTGGTGTGTCTCAGGTGTGGTACCAGTCTCAGGTGTGGCACAGTATATAAGGTGTGGTACAGTGTCTCGGGTAATAGTACAGTGTCTCGGGTGTGGCGCAGTGTCTCGGGTATGGTGCAGTGTCTCGGGTGTGGCCACGTGTCTCAGGTGTGGTGCAGTGTCTCAGGTGTGGTACAGTGTCTCAGGTGTGGTACAGTGTCTCAGGTGTGGTACAGTGTCTCAGGTGTGGTACAGTGTGTCAGGTGTGGTACAGTGTGGTCAGGTGTGGTAGTCTTGTTCTTCTTAAGGTGACCATATTTGGACTGACTCGCTGTTGTTTCATGCAGCACAAGTAACCTGACTTTAGCAAACTCTTTTAGCTGCTGCATGACCTTGTTGTTTGACCTTTAACACCGACTCTTGTATCTTCGTAGTCATAAATAGTTTGAGGAAATATTTTACCAAACATTTAGATGGACGGTTTATACATACACCAGGTAATGTTACAATACATATAATAATGTTTGTTTGTGTATTGTATATCTTGTGTTTTCCTTGTCATTGCACTGTTATGACTGATTATGACACCATTAGTAGAGACAGTACATTATACGCGGTAATGTGTGATTATAGACCCTTCAGGAATCTTATCATATGATATTGAAAGCAAAAGTAGGTCCCATAGACATGACTGGCCGTTAGAGACAGTGTGGGTACAACACACTGTATACTGACTGAGTCTTTGGTACACTGGATGCAACATAGCCGACACTGCGCTCGTCCGCCTTCACCTGCCTAACGTATAAATTTAAGTACACAGGTACACCCACTAAAAAATTATTCGGCACCCGTGTCATATTGTATCACGCCGTAAGGGTGCCGAACATTTTTTATTGGGTGTACAACTTATTGGCATACATCGGGATGGCCTCTATGGCCGGTCTGTACTGTACTGTACACCCACTAAAAAAATATTGGGCACCCTTACGGCGTGATACAATATGATACGGATGCCGAATAATTTTTTAGTGGGTGTACATCTGGGTGGACTGGGAGTGCCCCGGGATCATATTAGTGACCCTTAGGACCGAAGGCGAGCGCTATATCCATTCGTTCACCACGCACTCTCGAAAATATGGAAGCCCTTTCACTCAGCGATGAGCATGACACTGAATAAGTACCTCGCCTCGTGGAGAGAGGTTCCTTATTTATATTTTGATCGCTGGGACAAATGTCAAGGTTAATATTGCTAACTACATGATCTTAAGCTCTGACTTACACCCTAAACTGATATACACTGATGAACATTGCTGTATATGGTGTAGGCTCGTCGATACTGTGGTAAGGAAGGACCAGGTAGACTTTGGTGTCTATGGGTCAATAGTTTATTTTCCCGACAGAGGAAGTTCGGGGGACATGACCAATATACATCCCGTCCCTTTTATACGATAATTAAAGTCCTACTGGGAACACTGTATTTAGGTCTAGACTCAAGGGGATCAACCATGACTCTGATTTAGATAACATGCCAGTACATCATTCAACAATATGCAACGGATAGCTCACCCACCAACTCGCATACAATTTTTTATTTTTATTTTCATAAGGATCACTTGTTTACCAACAATATACAATTTTCTAATATGATGATGTGCCTCACTGATTTACTGTATATTATTCAAATCACTAAAAATTTATTCAAAATGGTTGATTTAACTTATTTAAGAAAAATCCTGAACTATAAAGGTCACTTGCCACAAAAAGTTCACAAAACTTATAAAAATTTATGCAACCTCTTCACCAGTGTCCAGTAAACTAAGTGAATTGAAATTATCCACAATGCAAAGGTAAAATTTCCTATTTTCTAGTCACTCCATAATGGTCATATGCCTGTAGGTGCTGTACGCCTCTAACACGAACATTCTTACAATAGATTATGAAAACTAAATTTAAAACAATTGAATATTAGTTCGTACAATATTCTTGTCTACAGACAGACAGACAAACAGACAGACAGACACATTCTCATCTCGTAAAGTCATTTCTTCATGTTAAGGCAAAGCCGGTTATAAATCTCCTTAGCTTCGTTTAATGAGCCAAGTAGACCCATTCTTTCATACCCATTTAGAGGTAAAATTCTATGTACTTATGTGTGTGAATCCGGATAATAAATCTCCACTGAGTCAAGTTCCTATAAACCAACAGACACGCAGGCAACACAGTGACAGAAACACGAAGACCTTCAAATCCTTCAACCATAAAGAGCCAGAGTTAGAGCCTATACTTATGGCTCGTATAACTTCCAGGGAGCCTTTACCATACTGGTCGTCACCTATAACCCGAACCATCGTACTGAGCCTCGCAGGTCGTGTGGGCGCGCCCTGTAGTTGTGAACATTAGCGAGGGGCACCCCACCCGTGTGGGACGCGCACAAACAAACACACCGTCATTTCACCCCTACCGCGTGACCAATCTTGCCCTCACACAATTATCTAGCGTCTGCAACACCAAAGCAGCGAGTCTGCTCTATTTTACTTTTCGTGATATGACGCATCTGGCGAACACTAGACAGCGACTGCCACTTGATAGCAACATATAATGTTAACATTGTATGGGCAGCCATTTTACTACAAGATCACGTTGTTGTTCTAAAATCCTGTAGACAAGAAGCCTCGGCTATATGGACCTCGAGGTTAAGATATTAATATTAATACTAAATTGACACTAAAATCTGAGAAAATTTTGGAAATACATTCTAAGTTTCAAGTTATATGGGATAGTTGTTATTAATATATCATCTTAACTAATTACTATAAAATGTATAAATGGAATAAAAATAATATTCATAGTTAATATATACATGCATGTAAACATAACCACTTAATCCAGGTGGTCAGCTTAGGGAGGTTATGGGAACATTAGATACAGTAAACCTCACATCACTAACAGAAGAAACTAACATGACCATTGACGTGGTGAAGTCTATTGAAGGGGAAAGATTTCATGTGGTGTTGTGTCATTGAGTCAAGTGATATGAGAAAACCGAAACTCTTCATCTCACATCCAAATTTAGTTCAAAATTTGGAAATTCAGGGGTGAGGTCGGGGGGGATTAAAACATGATTCCTTGCACGATTTCTATGTAACATGTCGTTTTGTCTGCCCTCCCATTCCGAGACAAATGTACCCCATCCCTAGTATAAAGAACCCTTTTGCCGTAAAAGTTGTCTCAGTTGTCAATGAATGGGACTGATATTGTCTTGTTATATCTGTCAAGACGGCCGTTGACACCAACTGCTCTTGACAACCATTCATTTCCAACTCTTTTTATAGGCAGGACACCACATATTATAGGGTTCCCTTCATTCATCCTAATCCAATCAATAGTTGCCTTGAACTTATTAAGGAGCTCTTCACTCCTACACCCGCCAATATCTTTGCCTCCTGCACTGAGGCGGATAATGGGTTTATTTCCATTACCAAACAAGATATTGTCCATCCTGTCTATTTTATCCCCCACCCCAGCTCCTGGCAAACACACTCGCATCCTATTTCTGTCTTTATTACAGAAAGCTCTATCTAGGTACCATACCTGAAAATCGCCAACAATTAAAGTTTTCTTACCTTCCTTTTCAGCCTTGACCTAAACTGTCTTACAGTCCATTTCGTCCACCAAAGCGCTAAAAAAGTTAGTGCACTTACCTGTTGATGTTTCTTTAGTGGCCTTTTCCCACCACCAGCTTTGTTACTCGTCTCCTCACTACCTTCCAAGGGACTGTGCTGTCATCAGACACATGCATTCCCCATCTCACATATTCCTTCTTCATCCTTCCTTCAACAACAAATTTTCGTCCTTAACCTTCTCAAGTTCAGCCTTCAGAGAGGCACAGAGCTATTCACAGCTAGCACTGGTCATGGTTGCACTGTCTAGAATCCCCGGGAGCTAAATTGCCGTGACTGTTCCTCTAGCGAGTTCACCACACAACTGACAAAAAGCATCAGACTGTCCTGGCTTTGATATTATTACAATAATACTGTTGGTTCATGATGTGGGTAGTTAGCCTTCAGCATATATCATATTGCACAATGCCAGTAATGGATTGCCCGGCACACGCCTTAGTAGTCTAACGATATTGTTGGTAACTCCGTCCTCACCAGGGGCAGTGGATCTACCCCTGGCGAGGGCGGCGTCAAGCTCCCACTCAGTTGATGGAACACCACACTCATCGTTCTGTTTGCCCAGCATAAAGTTAATGAGAGTACTTCCGATGGTAGTAATGGTGGTAGTAGTATTGGTAGTGGTAGAGGTAGTGGTTGTGTTAGTGGTGGTAGTGGTAGTAGTAGTAGTGGTGGCGACCTGTGGTGTAATGATCAGCATGCTCGCCTCACAAGCCAGTGAACCCGGGTTCGATCTCTGGGCAGGGTAAAACCATTTGCCTCTGTCTACCCATCAGTAATTGGGGACCTGGATGTTAATTGATTTGCAGATCGTGCTCTGGGGTAATGGTCAGCCAGTGAAGTTGGCGAGTTGTCCGGTCTTCTCGGCCTATTCCTTGACACTGGGTCATGCAGCTCATTAATTCAGGGTGTGGTTGTTGTGTTAGCGACAGTTTCTACACCTTAAACAAATTTATGCCTAGATGACCATAGTGGTCATAGTGGTAGTGATGATGGTGGTAGTGGTAGTGATGGTAATAGTGATGGTTATGGAGGTGGTGGTAGTGGTAGTGGTAGCAGGGGTAGTGATTGTAGTAGTGGTAGTAGTGGTTAGTAGTGGTGGTCGTAGTGGTAGCAGTGGTAGTGGTGATAGTGATGGTAGTAACGGTGGTACTGGTAGTGGTGATAGGGATGGTAGTAACGGTGGTACTGGTAGTGGTGATAGTGATGGTAGTAACGGTGGTACTGGTAGTGGTGATAGTGATGGTAGTAACGGTGGTACTGGTAGTGGTGATAGTGATGGTAGTAACGGTGGTACTGGTAGTGGTGATAGGGATGGTAGTAACGGTGGTACTGGTAGTGGTGATAGTGATGGTAGTATCGGTGGTACTGGTAGTGGTGATAGTGATGGTAGTAACGGTGGTACTGGTAGTGGTGATAGTGATGGTAGTTGTGGTACTGGTAGTGGTGATAGTGATGGTAGTAACGGTGGTACTGGTAGTGGTGATAGTGATGGTAGTAGTGGTGGCATTGGTAGGTGATAGCGTGATGGTAGTAACAGTGGTAATTGGTAGTGGTGATAGTGATGGCAGTGGTGGTGCTGGTAGTGGTGATAGTGATGGTAGTAGTGGTGGTGCTGGTAGTGGTGATAGTGATGGTAGTAACGGTGGTGCTGGTAGTGGTGATAGTGATGGTAGTAACGGTGGTACTGGTAGTGGTGATAGTGATGGTAGTAGTGGTGGTGCTGGTAGTGGTGATAGTGATGGTAGTAACGGTGGTACTGGTAGTGGTGATAGTGATGGTAGTAGTGGTGGTACTGGTAGTGGTGATAGTGATGGTAGTAACGGTGGTACTGGGTGGCAGTGATGGCAGTGTGGTAGTGGTAGTGGTGATAGTGATGGTAGTAACGGTGGTAGGTGGCAGTAGTGGTGATAGTGATAGTGTAGTAGTGGTGGTGCTGGTAGTGGTGATAGTGTGGTAGTAGTGGTGGTGCTGGTGGTGATAGTGATGGTAGTAGTGGTGGTGCTGGCAGTGTGATGGTAGTAAAGATGGATAGTAGTGGTGGTGCTGGCAGTGGTGATAGTGATGATAGTAGTGGTGGTGGTAGTGGTGTAGTGATGGTAGCGGTGGTAACGGTGGTAGTGGTGGTGGCTGGTAGTGGTGTAGTGATGGTAGTAGTGGTGGTGCTGGCAGTGGTGATAGTGATGGTAGTAGTGGTGGTACTGGTAGTGGTGATAGTGATGGTAGTAGTGGTGGTACTGGCAGTGGTGATAGTGATGGTAGTAGTGGTGGTGCTGGTAGTGGTGATAGTGATGGTAGTAACGGTGGTACTGGTAGTGGTGATAGTGATGGTAGTAGTGGTGGTGCTGGTAGTGATGATGGCTCATCCTATGACATTGACGACGCCATGTTTTGCAAGAAGGGGGGGGGGGCTTCTTAAGCGTGAGGTATGATGAAGTAAGGGATCTCACAGCAAATATGCTGAAGGAAATTTGCTACTACGTCATAGTGGAACCGATCCTCCTTCCATTGGACGGCGACAATCGCCATCACAGGACTTCCATCAAATCTAACAAAGCCAGTGAGGACGTCACTGGGACAGCGAGCCTTCATTGATGTCAGGATATTTGACCCCATGGCCGCATGTCATTGTAACCTGTCTCTCGATGCTGCACACAGGAGGAGCGAGAACGACAAAGACAGGTCGTATGGGGAGAGAATTCAGAATGTGGATCAGGGCAGCTTCACTCCTCTGGTGTTCACAGCCTCTGGCAGGATGGGTCCAAGTGAAAGATGCTTCTATGCAAAACTGGCCGAGGTGTTATCTGAACAGAAACAGCAGCCCAAAAGCCACGGTACTACCTGGTTGAGATGTCGACTGTCCTTCTCTCTGGTTAGGTCTGCATTGCTTTGCCTCAGGGGAATGAGATCTTCGGTCCCAAAGCCAAAAACAGTCGCAGATATTGACTATGAGGCAACAGTCACTGAATGCCGCAGATCTGTGGCTTAACTAACTCAGCCAGGGTAACTACTCTTGTATTAGAATGTTTAATTTTAAGGTTAAAAATTAGTGGTGAAGGTGTGGCAATTGGGAGAGACTGGAGACCACGTTAAAAAATGTGGTGGTGGTGGTGGTAGTGGTCGTAGTGGTCGTAGTGGGAGTGGTAGTAGTGGTGGTAATGATAGTAGTGGTGGTAGTGGTAGTAGTGGTCGTAGTGGGAGTGGTAGTAGTGGTGGTAATGATAGTAGTGGTGGTAGTGGTAGTAATGATGGTAATGGTAGTAATGATGGTAGTGGTAGTAGTGGTCGTAGTGGGAGTGGTAGTAGTGGTAGTAATGGTGGTAGTAGTAGTAGTGGGAGTGGTAGTTGTGGTGGTCGTGGTAATGATAGTAGTGGTGGTGGTAGCGGTAGTAATGGTGGTAGTGATGGTATTAGTGTTGGGAATGATAGTAGTGGTGGTGGTAGTGGTAGTAATGGTGGTAGTGATAATGGTAGTTGTGATGAAAGTAGTGGTGGTAGTAGTAGTGGTAGTAGTGGTGAAAACAGTGGTAATGGTAGTAGTGGTGGTACTAGTGGTGGTAGTGGTAATAGTTGTGGTGGTGGTTAGCAGTCGTGGTAGTGGTAATAGTGGTAGTAATGATAGTAGTGGCGGTAGTGGTAGAACGTTGGACAGTCTGGTACTCCTTCCTCAGTCGTGTCTCCCTGCCCACGACCACCCCTCGACCTACGCCATGTAGCTTGTGACCCCTCACTTGACCTCCAAATGCGCGTGACCCGGTGACCTGGGCCTGGCCGATGATGGGTCAGAAAACGGGAGGGAGGGGGGGATGTGGGTAGCGGAGGAGGAGAAGGTTGGGTATTAGTGGTGCCCATAAAATACCCAACGGAGACACCCACCTTGCACACACCTAGGTATTACAAGACTAGTTATGGGCCAGAAAATTCAATAGCAGTAATCTGATACATTTTTTGTATCCTATTTTTTTGTCTTGGCTGAAACGTATTGATGTTTAATAATGATTGTATGGTGTGATGGGGACGTGTGAGAGTTGTGAGAGGCGGAGTTGTAAGGAGGGAGGGAGGAGGAGAGTTGTGAGAGGGTGGGGTTGTAAGGAGGGAGGAGGGAGAGTTGTGAGAGGCGGGGTTGTAAGGAGGAGGGAGGGGGGGGGAGAGTTGTGAGAGGCGGGGTTGTAAGGAGGGAGGGAGGGAGGGAGGGAACGAACGAGAAAGGGAGATAATGATGAAGGGGAAGAGTAGACATTCAATTATTGGACATCATTGAAGTGGAATGTAAGGTTGATGGTGTTGTGTTGTATTGTTGTATTGTATTGTATTGTATTGTATTGTATTGTATTGTATTGTATTGTATTGTATTGTAATAAGAACATAAGAGCATAAGAATGGAAGAAACTGTAGCGGGCCTATTGGCCCATACCGGGCAGTCCCATTTACACCCAACCCCTATCGCTCATATATCCATCCAACCTATGTTTGAAACTATCTAGCGTATTCGAGTTAATGGTGATGTTTGGTAACTTGTTCCATTCATCCACTACTCTATTTCCAAACCAATGTTTACCTATTTCGCGCCTAAATCTAAATTTGTCTAATTTAAAACCATTGTTACGGGTTCGCTTCTGTTTGGATAGTTTGAGTACCTTTGTAATGTTCCCTTTGTTTCGCCCTGACTTCCATTAATACTCCTCTATCATATCGCCTCTCACTCTACGTCTCTCGAGGGAGTACAAATTAAGATGCTTTAACCTGTCTCTGTACTCAAGGTTCCTAATGCCCCGGATTAGTCTTGTCATTCTCATCCTGAATTCTTTCTAGGGATTCTATATCCATCTGTAGTACATTGACCAGAATTGAACTGCGTAATCCAAGTGAGGTCTCAAAAGCGCAAGATATAGTTTTAGGATGACCTCGCTAGTCTTGTAACTAACACTCCTTTGTATGAACCCAATTACTTTACTGGCCTTGATACGAGCAAAAACACATTGTTTACTTGGCTTAAGGTTACTACTTATCATTACTCCTAAATCTCTCTCGCAGTCGGATTTCTCTATGGCATCGTTGTTCATCTGGTATCTGGTTTCCCTGTTTACATCTCGTAGACTATGTACTTTACATTTGTCCACATTGAATTTCATCCGCCGTTTCTCAGATCTTTCGAATTTTTTTTTTAGGCCTTCCTGTAGTTTTGCGGAGTCCTCGTCAGATGTAATTACTTGCCCTATTTTAGTGTCATCAGCAAATTTACTTAAATTGCTGTCTACGCCGATATCTATGTCGTTTATATATATAATAAATAATAATGATCCAAGTACTGAGCCTTGGGGTACCCCACTAGTGACGGTACTCCAATCGGATTTAGTGCCGTTAATGCTCACTCGCTGTTTCCAGTCCAGTAACCACGCCCTAATCCATTTTAGAATATCTCCTGCAATGCCATGAGCCTCCACTTTTCTTATTAGTCTTTCGTGGGGACTCAGTCGAAGGCTTTGCCAAAGTCAAGATATACCACATCATAGTCTTGCCCGTCGTCCACTGACTCGAAAACAGTTGAAAAGATTGTTAATAGATTAGTTAGACATGAACGCCCGCTTGTGAAGCCATGTTGGGTGTAATTGATCAACTTGTGCTTCTCCATGTAATTTCGAATAGAGTATCATTTTACTGCTTCCGGCAATTTGCCTACAATTGATGTTAAAATGATTGGACGGTAATTAGAGGATAGTGCTCTATCTCCCTTTTTGAAAATCGGTAGTCACATTCTCTATCCTCCAGGATTCTGATACTACTCCCGTTCTTAATGACATGTTAAACAAATTTGCTAAGGGCATACTAAGCTCTTCCTTACATTCCTTTAATATTCTGGCAAATATCTTTTTGGCACCTGGTGATTTATTAGGTTTTAGTTTGTCTATTTGCTTAATAACATCGTTAGTCACTACAATCTCACTTAAAGTATTGTCTTCACTATCTCTGTATGTAGCCGGTGTCTCGGGTATCATGTTCAAATTTTCAGTGGTGAAAACTGTTGAAAAATATCTGTTCGGATTATTGCTCATTTCTCCATCATTATCAGTTAGCTCGCCGGTATCTGACTGTATTGGTCCAATCTTGTCTCGTGTTTTAGTTTGATACATTTGGAAGAATCCCTTGGGGTTTGACTTCGCTTCCCTTGCTATCTTCAGTTCATTATTCTCTTGCTTTTCTTATCTCGGTCTTAACCCTACCGGCCAATACCTTATAATAATCTTGGAGGTAAACTTCACTGCGTTATATTCTCCTACCTATAGCCTTCCTTTTTCCACTCAACCATACAACCCATAGTGTGTCCCCCACTCAACCATACAACCCATAGTGTGTCCCCCACTTAAACCATAAAACCCATAGTGTGTCTCCCACTCAACCATACAACCCATGGTGTGTCCCCACCAACCATACAACCCATAGTGTGTCCCCACCAACCATACAACCCATAGTGTCCCCCACTCAACCATACAACCCATAGTGCGTCCTCCTCTCAACCATACAACCCATAGTGTGTCCCCCACTCAACCATACAACCCATAGTGTGTCCTCCTCTCAACCAATCACTCCGTGTGTGTGTAAAATTAGCACCACAGCTTCTAATCTCAGGTACCCGCTGACCCTCCCAACATACTGCATCACCTCCCGTAAGATAATGGTTGAATCTCAGCAGCATCGTGAGCAGTTCCCTTTACGTGGGTGGTGTTACGTGGGTGGTGTACTGTAGGCGATGTAGGGAGAGGGAGCACTGGTATGACCACCGACTTCTCCCATCATGTACGTACGTGGGTGTTAGGTGGTGTAAGGAAGGAGAGGGAGGGTGGTGAGGTCTCTCTCTCTCTCTCTCTCTCCTTCGTCTACATGATCCGGAGATAATAGTCAAGGGCGGGTCGGTGGAAGGTGATGTTTGGGTGAAAGTCTGGCGTCCGGTCATCACTTCGGGTCTAAGTGGAACTTTAGATACATAACTGGAGGAGGCTTCTTTACATACAGTAGGGAAGTTTAGTCAGAAAGGTAAAAGTTTAGATCGAGATTTAACTAATGGATAAAAAAATCAGTAAGAACTTCAAGATGCGGCAAAAGTTGTAAAGGAATCGGCATACAAAATGATAATTGAAACGTAAATGTGCACAATATTATCTGAAATAAAATATTATACAAGTATCAAGAACAGTTTTAATGTAATACAAAGATAAAAATACCTTTACGATATATGCCCAGCTTGTAGTTAGATT
Source organism: Homarus americanus (assembly GCF_018991925.1). Lineage (NCBI taxonomy): Eukaryota > Metazoa > Arthropoda > Malacostraca > Decapoda > Nephropidae > Homarus > Homarus americanus. The sequence continues at coordinate 236,597 of NW_024753552.1, read as the reverse complement.
AGACACTGTTTAACTAAGGCAAGGTGATGGGAATCTACCTTGTATTTTAGTTTTGTTTATTTGATTTATATATTATGAGGCCAGTCATCAGTCCTAAGTTACGTACAGTATATCATGTAAACTTTTCAAGCCTTAACTTGTATATTATGGCTGTTAGTTTATGTTATAAATATTGACGAATGATAACAACCTCAGTGGACATTCCGTAAGCTGTGGGGTGGGAGGGTCAGTGAGAGGTTTTAACGGGTATTAAATGGGTTTGGGTAGGTTTTATTACCCAATAAGATCTAAGTGGTGTGAAAGGGGGGGAGAGGGTGAGGGGTTAGGGCGGAGGGGAAGAGTAAAAATGGAGGGGGAGAGGGTGAAGGGGGAGGAGGGTTGATGGGAGAGGCCGGAGGGTCAAGGCGGGGTACCAACAGGCCGAGAGTTCAGTGGGTGGAGTCGGGTTGGGAGGCTTGTAGTAGAGGATTAAGAATTTCCTGTAAGGGATCGGGGAGGGTTGGGTTTGTAAACAGGGAATTTAATACAAGATGTGAAAGATTTAGTATACCTCCTGACGCAACCAAGAAAAGACTTGTGTAGTGCTTAGATCGGTGTCGGTGGTTTTATCGATATATATATATATATATATATATATATATATATATATATATATATATATATATATATATATATATATATATTATATATATATATATATATATATATATATATATATATATTCGTTCATCTGTTGTATGTCCATCTATCAGTCTTTACACCTGACCATCTATCTGCTAATATATCATGTAATATACTGAGTGTGTGTGTGTGTGTGTGTGTGTGTGTGTGTGTGTGTGTGTGTGTGTGTGTGTGTGTGTGTGTGTGTGTGCTCTATCATTCAATAACTCTCAGCTTCTGTATAATTACTTGTATTAAAAGTTCTCTTTGTTAACTTGTCCAAAAGAATTTGAAATTTTACGAGTAGTTTTGATCTACCACACAGACATACACTGCCTCCTCCTCCCTCCCGACTCCAGGTCCCTTCCACACTCACTCCACCTCCCACACCTCACCCACCTCCCCTCCCTCCCCCCCCTCCTCCTCCCTGACTCCACGTCCCTCCACACCCACTCCACCTCCTCCCTCCCTCACCCACCTCTCCTCCTCCTCACCCACCACTCCACCTCCCTCCACCTCCTCCCTCACTCACTCCTCCACCTCCTCCCTCCCCAACTCCACCTCCTCCTCCCTCACTCACCTCCTCCCCCACTCCATCTCCTCCTCCCTCACTCCACCTTCCTCCTTCCCTTACTCCACCTCACCTCCCTCCTCACTCACCCACCTCCTCTCTCCACCTTCCTCCCTCCCTCACTCACCCACTCTCCCTCCCCACCCACTCTCTCCCCCCACCACTCTACATCCCCCCTCTACTCCACCTTCCCTCCATCTCCACCTCCCCCTCCCCCCTCCCTCACCTCCCACTTCCCCACCACTCTACATCCCTCTCCTCCACCTTTCCTCTCTCTCTCCATCTCTCCTCCCCACCTCCCTCACCACTCCACTTCCTCTCCTCACCACTCCACTCCCTCCCCACTCCACCTTCCTCTCCTCCATCTCCCTCCCACCCTCCCTCTCACTCACTCCACTCTCCCTACTCCTCCCTCCCTCCCCACTCCACCTTCCTCCATCTCACCTCCCTTCCTCCCTCACCACCTCACTTTCTCCCTCACCACTCTACATCCCCCTCTCTTACTCCACCTTCCTCTCTCCTCCATCTCCCTCCCCACTCTCCCTCACTCACTCCACTCCCTCCCCCCTCCACCTTTCCTCTCTCTCCTCCATCTCCTTCCCCCTCCTCCATCTCCTCCCCACTCCCCTCACTCCCCACTCCCTCCCCCCTCCACCTTTCCTCTCTCCTCCATCTCCCCTCCCCACCCCCCCTCACTCACTCCACCTCCCCCACTCCACCTTTCCTCTCTCCTCCATCTCCCTCCCCACCTCCTCCCCCACTCCAACTTTCCTCTCTCCTCCTCCATCTCCCCTCCCTCATCTCCCTCCCTCCTCACTCCACTCTCCCTCACCACCCTCCCTCCCACCCACCTTCCTCTCCTCCATCTCCCTCTCTCCACCCTCCCTCACTCACTCCACCCTCCCCACTCCACCTTCCTCTCCTCCATCTCCCCCTCCCCACCCTCCCCTCCCTCCCTCCCTCCACCTCTCCTCTCCTCTCCACTCCCTCCCCCACTCCACCTTTCCTCTCTCCTCCATCTCCCTCCCCACCCCTCCCCTCCCACCCACTCTCCCACTCCACCCTTCCTCTCTCCTCCATCTCCTCCCATCCCTCCCTCTCCTCCTCCACTTCCTCTCCCTCACTCACCTCCCCCACATCCCCCCTCTTACTCCACCCTTCCTCTCTCCTCCATCTCCCTCTCCACCCTCCCTCCTCACCCACTCCCCCACTCCACCTTTCCTCCTCCTCTCCTCCATCTCCCCCTCCCCCACCCTCCTCCCTCACTCCTCCACTTCCTCTCCTCCTCCACTCCACCCTCCCCACTCCACCCTCTCTCCTCCATCTCCCTTCCACCTCCTCCCTCCCCCTCCTCCCCACTCCACCTTCCTCTCCTCCATCTCCCTCCACCCTCCTCACTCACTCCACCTCCCCACTCCACCTTCCTCTCTCCATTCTCCCACCCTCCCTCCCCCCCTCACCACCCACTTCCCTCTCCCCTCCCACCCTCTCCTCCCCACTCCACCTTCTCCATCTCCCCCTCCCCACCCCTCCTCACTTCCTCACCCCTCCCCCACTCCACCTTCTCCCTCCCCACTCCACCTCCTTCCCTCAATCACTCCACTTCCTCTCCCTCACTCACTCTACATCCCCCCTCTCTACTCACCTTCCTTTCTCCCCATCTCCTCCCCACCACCTCCCTCACTCACTCCATTCCTCCCCACCCACCTCTCCTCTCTCCTCCATCTCTCCCTCACCTCCCTCACCTCACTCCACTGCCTCCCCCACTCCACCTTTCCTCTCTCCTCCATCTCCTCCCCACCCTCCCTCACTCACTCCACTCCCTCCCCCACCCACCTTCCCTCCTCCATCCCCCCCTCCACACCTCTCTCTCCTGTTATAACTCGTCTGTCTATTTATTACGGGAGGTAAGAGGGAGGAAGGTGGCAGGTGAGAGTATAAGGAAGAGGACAAGATGATTATGGAGAACACTTATATGGTGTGTGTGTGTGTGTGTGTGTGTGTGTGTGTGTGTGTGTGTGTGTGTGTGTGTGTGTGTGTGTGTGTGTGTGTGTGTGTGTGTGTGTGTGTGTGTGTGTGTGTGTGTGTGTGTGTGTGTGTGTGTGTGTGTGTGTGTGTGTGTGTGTGTGTGTGTGTGTGTGTGTGTGTGTGTGTGTGTGTGTGTGTGTGTGTGTGTGTGTGTGTGTGTGTGTGTGTGTGTGTGTGTGTGATAATAATAATAATTAACGGTTTATTGAAAGAGCTTGGCAGCCAGAAGGCTGAAAATATACAGTTACATATTTGGGGAATGGGTTACGAATTACAAATAATATACAAGTAACATAAGAATGGGTTACGAATTACAAATAATATACAAGTGACATAAGTGACACAAATAAGACATATAGTAACTTAGATGGGGATCAGCTCAAACTACAGTTCATTTCAACATAGTGACAGTGTAGGGAGCAGTGTTTACTGGGAGTGAATACACTGATTTATTACATGTTATTGATAATTTTTACAATGGTTGGGACTGGGCTGTTCTTATAGCGATCAGTTCGTGCACGTATGGGCTGGATGCGGTTGTGGTGTCGAACAGCAATTCTCGGACAGGGGATCTCAGGTGGTAGTAGGGGCCGGTGTCGGGGATGGTGTAGAAGCTTCTTACCAAATTTGCAGATGAGGCCGTGGTGATGGTCAGTGAGAGTCGAAAGGGTCAGTGTGTTGAGCGCTTCTTGATATGTGGAGTAGGAAGGGGAGAGAATAATCTTGCATGCCCTCTTTTGCACTTTTTCTAGGTGTTTACGTTGTGTGGCATTTAGGGAGGAAGACCAGGTGGGGGAGGCATAGGTGAGCTTGGGAAGTATGAATGTTGTGTATACACTGAGGAGCTCGTGTGCGGGAACTCCGAGGGACTTGAGTCGGCGGAGGAGGTGGAGACGGAAACTGGAGGATTTGACAACTTCACTGACGTGTGGTTTCCAATTTAGTTTGTTGTCTATGGTGACGCCGAGGAGCTTCGTGGAATCTACAACCTGGAGTGTGTTCGGACCTAGGGTAATGGAAGGAGGTGGGACAATGTCGGAGGAGAGGTTGATGTGCATAACCATGGTCTTGGTATGGTTGATGGTGACATGGTTGTTGGTGGCCCAGTTTTGGAGACTGTTCAATAAATCCTGAAGGGCGGTATAGTTGGGAGCAGAATTGTTGACGCTGATCCCAATGGTGGAGTCGTCGACATATTTCCAGCGAGCAGGGGTTTCTCTTAGGGCATCATTGATGAGCATAAGGAAGCAGAGTGGTCCCATCTTGGTGCCTTGGGGGACGCCACAGGTGAGTGACTGAAAGGTGGAGACAGCCCCTCGGAAGCGTACAGCTTGGCGTCGGTCACTGAGGAAGTCTGTAAGCCATGGTATGAGACTTCTCCGAAGCCCGAGGTCAATAGCTTTGTTTATGATTATATTGTGGTCGACTAGGTCGAACGCTTTAGTGAAATCAATGAAGGCGACAGCTACAGACGTTTTTCGTTTCTCGAGATGGCGGTATATGTAATCGAGAAAGCTGACAAGACAGTGAGTGGTGGAGGAAGTTTTCATGTTGCCAAATTGCTGAGGGTCTACGACTCCTGCAATATCAGCATAAGCCCAGTCAAACACAAAACTTTCACAGATTAGGCTGGGTATTGGGGTGATTGCAATAGGTCGTAGCTGATTTAAGGATTGTGGGCTGGTTGACTTGGGCACTGGTGATACATAAGAGGTCTTCCAGTCAGCTGGGCATCTGGCTTGACTGAGAGAAGCATTGATGATGGAGCAGAGGGGTTTAGCAAGCTCCGGGGAGAACTCCTTGAATAGTTTCATTGGTAAGTCAATGGGGGTGGTAGAGCGTTTTAATTTTAGTTTGTCCAGGCGTTTTGCTACGTCAAATTCTTCTACTAAGTCAGTGGGAAGGGGGGCTGGTAGGTAAGCAGGGAGAGTGGTTGTGTCAAGCCGTGGGAGCGTCTGGCATATAGTAGCGAAATGGTTATTTGTTTGCTCAGCTGCGTCAACATTAGTGAGATGGCTAAGGAAGGGGAGGGGGTGTGTCATATTGTTTAGTCCACAGAGTTCTTTAAGCTTACCATACCATTGACTGATGTTGGTCTGCTTCAGGTGTTGTAATTTGGTTGGGTAGTGGGACTTCTTTGCAGTGCGTATTTCGCGGATGACTCTGTTGCGAAGTGACCTGTAGCGGATGTGGTCATTGAGATGAAAGGCTCTGTCTCTCTGTTGCATAAGTCTTTTGATCCGAGGTGTGATCCAGGGCAAGTCAGCTGGGTGAGATCTGACGGACTTCTCGGGGAAGAAGTGGTGGTGAGCTTCGGTGGTGGTGTTGGTATAATTTATCCATTTGGTTTCCACGTCATCCACGCTGAGTACTTCAGTCCAGGGATAGTGAACTATCCACTGTCCAAAGAGGCGTACTGCAGAGTCAGTAATCGGCCTGTAGGTCTTGATGTAGGGTCTCTGTACTTGAGTGGGAGTGGCAGCAGGGGACCAGAGCACTGATAAGTGTGTGCTACACCCGATAGGAGGCAGTGGTTGAGGAGGTTGGTACTGGTCCGCTAAGTCAGTTAAGATAAGGTCAAGGGTGTTTTGACCGTGTGTGGGGAAGGTCACAACTTGTGATAGTGATAGCTGGTCCTGGATATCAGTGGTGTCAATTTCATTTAAATCCCCACATAATACTAACTTGGCACATGGGTACCTAACTCTGAGGTGGTCTGAGGTGGTGATGAGATGATTGATAAGAGTGTCTCTGGTGGGTGATCGAGGCGGATGGTATACCACACAGATTATGATGGAGGCAGTGTTGCGTGGGTGTGCCCGCAGCACGACACGTACCCATAATGCTTCCACATCTGCTGGGACTTGAACATCCAGGCGTGACGGGCGTAGGTCATCTTGACAGAAGAGGGCAACGCCCCCTCCGCGTCTTTGGTGACGAAGGTGATGAAAGAGTTGATATCCCTCAATGTGACACGTTTCAGGTACAATTTGCCAAGTCTCACATATGGCAACCAAGCGCGCGGCGGTTGACCTGACTGTAGTTGCCAGCTCGTCGAACTTGTTAGCTAGGGAAGTGACGTTGGATAGCAGTAAAGACGGGAGATCATACCATATCCGTGGAACTTCAGTGTGGTGGTATGGTCTGTCAGGGGTGGGTTTCTCCGGTTTCCTAGTGGAGGTTACGGTTCTAATGGGCTTATGTGCATGACGGCCTTGTCTACGGCTCCGCGCGTGGAATATTTTCAGTGACTTGAGTAGCGCGATAACACTCCCATCAGGATAACCGTTCCCACGCTTTAGATGATACAGAGTGCGTCGGGAGTAAGTGATTGGTGGCCATCGGTTGAAATCTGTTGTGGGCGGACGGAAGTGTTTGTCACTGGCGGCACTTTGAGGGACACTGACACTGGTAGACATCTGTTAATGTTTGTCAGTTGTAAAGACCGTGGACTTTGTCCTCGGTGCTTGGGGTCGCCGACACAGTTTTCACGATATATGTAAGCACCGCGGTGGTCCTTGTCACTGGCACTTTAAAGTTGACCGATAAAGTGCCCACTGTCTGACTTTTCCTTGGGGTGCACTATCGAGCACTGTATGGTAATCACTTATTGCACTGATGGCTAGAATGTTTTGCCGAGAAAGTTCCTTAGGTGCACTATAGGAACACTGCTCCGTAATCATTCGTTCACTAATCACTAGAATGTTTTGCTGAATCGATCCTGGTGTAGTAAGGCTGGTAGGGCGTTGGGGTATAGCAGGGGGAGTGGGCAGGGCCAAACAGATTCGGCCTGGCTGCTAAAACCGAGAGCGCCTTCAGGCACGTCTTATCTCCATGAGGGTTGACAAGTGTGTGTGTGTGTGTGTGTGTGTGTGTGTGTGTGTGTGTGTGTGTGTGTGTGTGTGTGTGTGTGTGTGTGTGTGTGTGTGTGTGTGTGTGTGTGTGTGTGTGTGTGTGTGTGTGTGTGTGTGTGTGTGTGTGTGTGTGTGTGTGTGTGTGGCAAACAGGGTGGTGAAATGCGTTGAGTGTGGCAGCACTATATTAGTGTTAAGGTGCGAGCACTGCTTGCTCCCTCTCGCTTTCAACTACCACCCCTGGCTAGCCCTCGTGGCGAACTGGGAAGCAACTTGCATAAGTCTTCTATGCCAGTACACAGCCTCCTCACCTTCAAGACTCCTGCTGTGCCTTCTCGTGGCAACATACGGTAACTGGGTGCCTCGTGGGCCCAGGCTAGACCAGCAGGGGACCTCGGTGTAGCAGTGGGCCCCTGAGGGACGGCGCATAGGCCCATTGACAAGTGGACACGTTCTGGCTCTCAACAGCCATTGCCCCTCTGCCTTGCAGATTAAACTTGGTAGGTATAAGGCTAAGGGAGTGAACCCCTAACGAAAAATCTGCAGTGGAGCCCTGCATCAGGCAAACATGCTTACAAAGCTCCAAGAAGACCTCGACGATGGTTTAGGTAAAAGAGGTGACCACCATGGAAACCCAACGACTACACCAGCGGATGAAGGCAATGTGTGATGGACAGGTTACTAAACCGAAACACAACAAACTGGGCTATCGGTAGTCCATTGCAACTCTCCCTCTCCCCAGTCGTTGCAACACTTGCACCAGTGGACCAGGAAAAGGGAGAGCCAAGATGTGTGGTTGCAGCCTGCGCTCCTGCCTCACCACATAAATCAACTCATGTGTAGCCATCATCCCAACCTGACTGGGCAACCGCACCGAGTAAGGTCTTCCTTATGCTGTCAAAAACACAGTCAAAATCACAGATCCAAACAAAAACAAACTATAGCAATTTTTATGGTCGCTGCATGGAATGTCAGGACCCTTTTGGATACTGGCACAAATGAGCGTCCTGAGAGAAGAATTGCCCTTGTGGCAAAAGAGCTGACTAGGTATAACATCGACATAGCAGCCATCAGTGAGTCCCAGCTCCCAGATGAGGGCCAGCTCACAGAACGGGAGTTTGGTTATACCTTCTTCTGGAAGGGTAAGCCTGCTGCGGAGGGAAACCGCATTTATGGAGTTGGCTTTGCCATCCGCCAACGCATCCTACACAGGCTAACTAAAATGTCAATTGGGATCAACGAGCGCCTCATGACGCTCCAAGTCCCACTGAATTACTCACGTTATGCCTTTTTCATCAGTGCATGCACCCCAACACTGGATGCAGAGGATGACATCAAGGAGGCCTTTTTATGCCGATCCTGACAGAGTGCTAACCTCTAACCCCAGAGAAGACTAGGTTGTGCTCCTTGGCGAATTCAATGCCAGAGTTGGCAGAGATGCTAACATTTGGCAGGGAACCATAGGGAGAAATGGACTAGGCAAGTGTAATGCCAACGATCTACTCCTCCTCAGCAAGTGTGCTGCGCACAGCCTCACAATCACCAATACCTTGTTTCGGCAGGCCGACAAGTTCAAGGGTTCGTGGCAACACCTACGATCCAAACACTGGCATCTCATTGACTACATCACTGTCAGCGAAAGAGATGGCAGAGATATCCTCATCACCCGTGCCATGTGTGGCTCAGACCACTGTGACACTAATCATCGACTTGTCAGATCCAAGCTCTCACTTCACGTTGCCCCAAAACGGCGAAGGCAGCAAACCTCCAGAAGAGGTTATAATACTATGCGTCTGGAGGATCCAGCAGTAGCATATGCTTTCAGAGAGCAGCACGAACATGGGCTTATTAACATCCTAACAGCAAACAACCTGAATCCCAGTGCCAAATGGGATACTCTTAATACTGTTATGACATATAACCTGCAGAGAGACCCTCTGCCAGATCAAAAGAATACACCAGGACTGGTTTGATGAAAATGATCTGGTAATTAAAGTACTCATCGATGATAAGTGTGCTGCTTTTATTGACTGGCAGAACAACCCTCAGTCTTGAACCAAAGCTAATACCTTCCGCAAGAAGAAAGCGGCAGCCCAGCCGGAACTTTGCAATCTAAAGATCGACTGGCTTAAAAATAAATCATGTGAAGCACAAATTTTGCAGATCAGCACAAGATGTGTGAATTTTTCATTTCCACTAAAACATATTATGGGTCAGTCACTCATGGCGTAGCCTCCATCCCCCCCCCGCTCATCTGTCGGTAACCTCATAATTAAAGACGATGAAGGCCTCCTTCAGCACTGGAAAGAGCACTACCATTCATTGCTCAACCAAAACGCCGATGAGGATGTGTAGACTACCCAGCAGGTCAATATTTATAATAACAAGGAAGACTGGTCATACTGTGACAACTACTGTGAGATCTCGCTGCTCTCTGTAGCTGTCAAGATTATCGCCCGAGTCCTCCAAAACAGACTTCTTCCTGAGACGGAAACCTTCCTCCCTGAACAGCAATGTGGTTTTAGACCATCATGTGGTACCACTGACATGATCTTTGCTGCCCGCCAGATACAGAAAAAGTGCAGAGAACAGTGTAGTGACCTGTACATGGCCTTCATCGACCTAACCAAGTCCTTCGACTCGGTCAACAGGGAAGCCCTGTGGTGGACCCTCAGCCGTTTTGGCTGCCCACCAAAATTCATCGCCATTGTGAGGCAATTCCACGATGGCATGAATGGCAGTGTCCTGCACAACGGCACCCAGTCTGAGTTCTTCCCAATCCAAACAGGGGTTAAACAAGGGTATGGACTGGCACCAACTATCTTTTCCATCTTCTTGGCTGCCTTCCTTACTCGTGCCAGTGCCATTTTAGCCAGCGGGGTGAGCATCAAGTTCCAGGTGAAGTGGGGGTCTTTTCAACATAAGACGACTCCAGGCAAGAACAAAGGTGTCGGCAGCTTCCATTACTGAAATTCAGTACGCAGACGACCTCACCCTTGTTGCTCACACTGAATGCGACCTACAGGAGATCCTGAAGACCTACACAGATGCGTATGCACACTTCAGCCTTGAGGTGAATGTACATAACAATCAGATTCTCTTTCAACCTGCCCCTGGTTCAGACACTCCTCCACCCTCCATCCAGCTTAACGGTACTACCCTCTCTAATGTTGCCCATTTTCGGTTTCTCGGCTCCCACCTGTCCACCACCGCGGACATTGATGAAGAGATTCGGCATCGGATCAGATGTGCATTTCAAGCCTTTGGCAGACTCCGAAATCGTGTCTTTAGCTGTAGGGTGCTGAAATTATCTACAAAGCAGCGGTCCTCCCCACCCTGCTATATGGCAGTGAGACATGGGTTACATACAGGAGGCACTTCAAGGCACTTGAAAACTCTCACCAACGTAGTCTACATTCCATCTTCCAAGTTCGCTGGGAATACAAGAAAACAAATGTCAGTAATCTTGCTGAGACCAACTGTTCTAGCATCGAAGCTACCATTATCCATGAACAACTACGCTGGACTGGCCATGTTACCCGCATGGACGATAGTAGACTGCCAAAGCAGCTACTTTACAGTCACCTAACGAATAGCAAACGTAACGCTGGGAGACAATTGAAAAGGTATAAGGATAGTCTTAAGATAAACCTGAAAAAGTGCCAAATCGACCCTTACCTGGGAGTCGATTACTCCACATCGTAACGCTTGAAGGAGCACCACACGAGAAAGTGTCAATACTTTCGAGTTAGCCCGACTGCAAACGGAGGCAGAACATCGCCAACAACGGAAAGACCACTGTCACTGTCCCTCCCGCAGTAGATGGAGCCCTCTACATGTGCAACGAATGTGAGCGATGCTGCCGGTCCCCGTAGCGGCCGCTTTAGTCAACTCAAAACTCACCAACCGAGGTGACATCCCTAATACCTCATAATTATTGTTTCTTTATTCGTCATACTTGATTTGGGGTAACAGCCAAGTAGTAGTAGTTGTAGTTGTGCCTCGCACTGGTTAGCTATGTTACTGATAAGGGCAAATGGTTTCAGTCTCAATAAACAAGAATTTACAGATGCCATTGCTCTAAGGTACGATAGGCCAGTAGAAGGTTTGCCCTCCCAATGCGTGTGTGGCTCTTCCTAAGACGTCGATCACGCCATGGTGTGCAAGAAAGGGGGCTTCATATGCATGAGGCATGATAAAGTAAGGGATCTAACAGCAAATCTACTGAGGGATATCTGCCACGACGTCATGGTGAAACCGACCCTCCTTCCATTGGACGGTGAGAATTTCCAACATAGGACTTCAAACACATCCAACGAAGCCCGTGTTGACGTCAGTGCTCGAGGATTCTGGACGCGGGGACAGCGAGCCTTCTTTGACATCAGGATTTTTTATCGCATGGCCGCATATCACCGTAACTTAGCTCTCGATGCTGCACACAGGAGACACAAGAACGACAAGATAAGGGCATATGGGGAGAGAATTCAGAACGTTAATCAAGGCAGCTTCACTCCTCTGGTGTTCACAACCTCTCGTGGGATGGGCCCAAGTGCAAGATGCTAATACGTCAGACTCGCGGAGGTGCTATCAGAACAGAAGCAGCAGCCCAGAAGTTATGTTACAGCATGGATGAGATGTCGACTGTCCTTCTCTCTCCTTTGGTCGGCTTTGCTCTGCCTCAGGGGCATGAGAGCATCTGCCCCAAACCCGGCAGCAGTTGCAGATATTGACTATGAGGCAACAGTCACTAAATGCCTCATAGATCTGTGGCTCAACTAACTCAACACAGCTAGGATAGCTACTTGTGTATTAGGATATTTAATTTTATGATAATAAAATGACGGCGAAGGTGTGGCTATAAGGGGAGGAAGGAGGCAAAAAATAAAAAGTAATAGTAGTATTAGTGTGTGTGTGTGTGTGTGTGTGTGTGTGTGTGTGTGTGTGTGTGTGTGTGTGTGTGTGTGTGTGTGTGTGTGTGTGTGTGATGCTGTGGCGACCTGTGGCTTAACAGTCTTGTAAGCGAGTGGACTGAGGTTTGATACCCGGGCAGGGTGAAACTATGGCACTTTTATTTTTACGCCATTTGCCTCTGTCTACCCAGCAGTAATTGGGAACCTGGATGTTAATCGATTTTTTAGAATTGTATTCCGGGGTAATGGTTAGCCAGTGCAGCTTTCGAGTTGTCCGGTCTTCTCGGGCTATTCCTTGACACTGGTTCATACATCTCGTTAACTTAGTGTGTGGTTGTTGTGTTGGCGACATCTTTTACACCTTGGGCCTGCCATACTCGTACACGAGAGCCAACCATTATTATTATTATTGTTATACTGTGTGTTAGGCAGGTAGAGTTAGGCTGAGGGTGATACTGTGTTAGGCAGGTAGTTAGGCTGAGGGTGATGCTGTGTTAGGCAGGTAGAGTTAGGCTGAAGGTAATGCTGTGTTAGGCAGGTAGAGTTAGGCTGAGGGTGATGCTGTGTTAGGCAGGTAGAGTTAGGCTGAGGGTGATGCTGTGTTAGGCGGGTAGAGTTAGGCTGAGGGCGATGCTGTGTTAGGCTAAGGTGATGCTGTGTTAGGCGGGTAGAGTTAGGCTAAGGTGATGCTGTGTGCCAGGCAGGTGGGGGGCTGAGGGTGATGCTGTGTTGGGCAGGTAGAGTTGGGCTAAGGGTGATGCTGTGTTGGGCAAGTGAGATATGCTGAGGGTGATGCTGTGTTGGGCGGATGGATATGCTGGGGTGATGTGTGTTAGGCTGGGTGGGGAGTTAGGCTGAGGTGACACTGTGTGCAGCAGGTGGGGAATATGCTGAGGGGTGATGCTGTGTTAGGCAGGGCTAGAGATATGCTGAGGGTGATGCTGTGTTGGGCAGGTGAGAGTTAGGCTGAGGGTGATGCTGTCTTCATGGTGGGGTTCAGGGGCGTTTATGTTGAGCAGGTAGAGTTAGGCTAAGGGGTGGGGATTAGGCTGAGGGTGATGTGGGGATTAGGCTGGGGGTGATGCTGTGTTAGGCAGGTAGAAGAGAGGTTAGGCTGAGGTGATGCTGTTAAACTAGGTAGAGTTAAACAGAAAGTGATGCTGTATTTAAACTGGTTAGGCAGAGAGTTAGGCTGAGGGTGATACTGTGTTAGGCAGGTAGTTAGGCTGAGGGTGATGCTGTGTTAGGCAGGTAGAGTTAGGCTGAAGGTAATGCTGTGTTAGGCAGGTAGAGTTAGGCTGAGGGTGATGCTGTGTTAGGCAGGTAGAGTTAGGCTGAGGGTGATGCTGTGTTAGGCGGGTAGAGTTAGGCTGAGGGCGATGCTGTGTTAGGCAAGTAGAGTTAGGCTGAGGGTGATGCTGTGTTAGGCAGGTTGAGTTAGGCTGAGGGTGATGCTGTGTTAGGCAGATAGAGTTAGGCTGAGGGTGGTGCTGTGTTAGGCAGGTAGAGTTAGGCTGAGGGTGATGCTGTGTTAGGCAGGTTGAGTTAGGCTGAGGGTGATGCTGTGTTAGGCAGATAGAGTTAGGCTGAGGGTGGTGCTGTGTTAGGCAGGTAGAGTTAGGCTGAGGGTGATGCTGTGTTAGGCAGGTAGAGCTAGGCTGAGGGTGATGCTGTGTTAGGCAGGTAGAGTTAGGCTGAGGGTGACTAAGAGTACTCCATGTTTGTCTCTTGGTCAGGGACGTATCTGTAGTTTGTGTTTCCTTTCCTCTCTTCTTTTATTTATCTCTATTTCCCCTCCATTTATCTCCTGCCCCTACTCTCCATCTTTCTTCTTACCATTTGTCTCTCACCTAATCTGTCTCTGTCCCAGTTTTTCCTCTACCTCCTCCATTTACTTCTCCCTCTCCATCTTCCGTACTCCGCCCTCTCCAATATGTCGCCGGCGTGTGGTCACTCTGTCGTGGGTTGCATCTATAATGGCCTGGGAGTGATACATATTCATAAAGTCGGACGGTGCATGTTAATCTGTACTATATTGGTTCATGTTGCACCATGTTCTTTGATGGTGGCGTAACTGATCCCCCCCCCCACCCCCCACCCACCCTTACTTCCCTACACCGCTTAATTATTGATTTAATTAGTAATTTGTTGAATACCTGATTAATACACGAAATGATAACCAACTCAATATTACACTAACATTTTGCAACATGAATAAGATAAGAACAACGTAAATACAGTTTCAGTATATGAGTGATAGTTGTTTATTCTGAACTGTATTGTACCGAGTGATTGTGAGACCAGTTACTCCAAGTCATATAAAGCATATTGAGAACTTGTCGCCGGGGAAGAACTCTGGTGCTTGTAGTAGTAACACGAGGGGGTCAGCGAGAGCACAGAGGCCGAGGGAGGTGATCAAGGAGGTGAGGTAACGTAGCTTTATTTGCTACTAAACTCCACTATTGTGTTAGTAAAACTTTTGTGATGTAAGAACTTCATTAAAGTAGAAAAAGAGTCAACGTGGAATTTTGTGAGTCTGTTTTAAGAGCTCCATCTGATCCTGTCGCTCTATACAACTAGATAAGTCAGGTGTTTAAATGACCAGTTTATTAAATTTTATATTTAGGTCAAAACATGGTAGTTCAAGTATACTGTAGCTGCGTCAGGGATCACAAGTATCTCTTCCCATGTGTGTCTCTGGTGTGTGTGAGTGTGTGTGTGTGTGTGTGTGTGTGTGTGTGTGTGTGTGTGTGTGTGTCTGTGTGTGTGTGTGGTGTGTGTGTGTGTGTGTGTGTGTGTGTGTGTGTGTGTGTGTGTGTGTGTGTGTGTGTGTGTGTGTGTTGTTAAGATACTTTCAGGATGGTGCAGTTGGCGAGTTGTCCGGTCTTCTCGGACTATTCCTTTACACTGGGTCGTGCAGCTCGTTAACTTAGGGTGTGGTTGTTGTGTTGGCGACAGCTTCTACACCTCAAACAATTCACGCCTTGGTGGCCCTTGGACCGGCCATCCTCGATTTCGAGAGGCTTCCAGTATTCCATTATTATGAATGAATGTTTGAATGAAAATAAGTCATTTATTTTTTCCCCAGTCGTGATGACTCCGTCGAGAACAATCTTCCATATATGACTGACAACTAAAACAGGTAAAGTTGTACAGTTCTGTTTAACAGACATGGGTTTATACATACTGTGAAGAGCAAATTCACTTTGATACAAGAATAGAACTTTCTGGATGTATACCAGTCAAGTGATTGAAAGATGAAACGTACTGAAAACTTGTGTTAGTGTTGGAAATGGAAAAAAAAAGATGCAGTTTTGTATTGTATTCTCCAACTTTTGTGTGACAGCCAAAAACAATGATACGTAGAAAATAGAATTCCTTTTTTTTTTCATTCCACTCATAAATATGTTAACACACACACACACACACACACACACACACACACACACACACACACACACACACACACACACACACACACAAGTCCGAGACACAAGGGAAAACCTCTAACAATATGATCGATGATGTTGGGGTTTAAAATCAGACAAAAAAAGATACTTGAGGCGTGAAGTGATTTTGGGGAGAAGGACGGGAGGAGGAGAGGGACGGGAGGAGGAGAAAGATAAGTGGATGATATAAGGAACATGAGAAGAAAACGAGGAATAAACGAAGGTGTTGGAAGAGAAGAAAATGAAAACAGAACTAGGAAAAAAATACACACAAATTATTGTCTCAACTGCCACCCACGTTTACAACATTTTCCTCACAGGTTATGTTAAATAGTTTATTGTGCTTCATAGAGGGAAGCATGCAGCACGC
Source organism: Homarus americanus (assembly GCF_018991925.1). Lineage (NCBI taxonomy): Eukaryota > Metazoa > Arthropoda > Malacostraca > Decapoda > Nephropidae > Homarus > Homarus americanus. The sequence goes on along the minus strand of NW_024753552.1, from coordinate 220,755 downwards.
TTCATAGAGGGAAGCATGCAGCACGCTTCATAGAGGGAAGCATGCAGCACGCTTCATAAGAGGCATGCAGCACGCTTCATAGAGGAAGCATGCCTTGCCTTCATAGAGGGAAGCATGCAGCACGCTTCATAGAGGGAAGCATGCAGCACGCTTCATAGAGGGAAGCATGCAGCACTTCCTGACACTGAACTCAGTCTGCGATGGTCGTCATTGGTGACTGTTACTGTAAATTAAGTCTAGCAATTATTTGTGTATCTCTTTGAAAATCATAACTACAAATTACACACTGCAGGTTATTTAAGAGTGATTCTGTTAATTTCATTTAGTAAATTATGAATCTTTAATGATAATACTGTGATTGACACGACTGTTATTGAGGTACAATGTTTATATAATTGTTTGATAGTTATTAGAGCAATTGCACTTTATAATTCTTAATACAGTTGATTGTCTTATGCTAGTAACATCATCACCTACACTCCGGAAACTACCACTTGATAAAAACCTCAAAGCTATGAACACAGGCTTGTCTAGCCAGAGAATGTCCCTTCGTAGCAGTAGAGAGTCCAAAGGATCCCGAAACACCTTTACTCTCCGGAGTGCTCAGTCATGAGCTAAAGTAACCATTAGTTACATCTTCACTCTCACTAGTGACGCTTGGAATACTGTACATATGGCAGCTCTACAGTATGTGTCTTAGTACGGGTTATATTGTACAGAAAACGGGAGTTATTTCCGCCTTGTGGAAGCTTACGGATGCTCGGTGGCCACTGTAACTTTTGCTGTACGTAAAGTTGGGTTACGGTCACCGTAAAATGTTAGTGAATCACCCGTTCAGCTTTAAGGGTGATCGTAGGGACTTAGAGTGAACCCGGCCCCTGGTCACCTTTTCTCTACAGATATTTGAACACATTAGTTAGATACAACGAGATGCAACAAAACTTGATCTATGTTCCAGAAAAAAAAATCATATGAAAACAGCAAAGTGACTAAACCTGTATAAGACTTGTCTGGGGTGTTGAAGATCATCCAAGAAGCAGAAAATAATAATAGAGATCATTTATTTTATTTAATATCATAAGTAAATAAGAAAATTGGCTTCACTGTAATATATAAACATTTCAGAAAGATTTTTTCTAGGATTGAAATTAAGGATAAACTTTTTTTTAATAGATCTCTGAGGATTACCTAGGCGGTGTATTTTTTACCTGTGCTACCATAGTTTACCCGAAATTAAAGTAAACTGGGGGGAAAATAGTTTACTTTAGATTTAGATTACCCAGCTGCCTTTGGCAACACAAAAATTGTGACCAAGTCCCAGGTTGTTGATCTAAACTTTCTGCCTCATTTACACACAATTGTAGTCTCAATTGTTTCTCTCACTATTGACAACAGAACATACACATATTGTTTCTCACTTTTGATCTTCTTTTTAAATTTGTGTATGTCTTTATTATTATTATTATTATCATTATTATTATTATTACATTTTCGCCCCCCAGGCCCCGATGTGAGTTAGTGACCTGCGGCCGGGTGGGCTAATCTCAGTAAAAAAAGAAAAAAAAAGACGTGAGCTGGGACTACAGTGTACCCTACAATTATCAGAGCTACAAAATAGTAAAAGGAGAGAGAGAGAGTCTGTAAAACATTTCATACAACAGACACGTAAACAAACTCCTCAACTTCCTGCCTCACCCTCAACTTTCTCTTACCCTCCCTTCCAGGAAAAAATACAAATTTCTACTTACAATAAATTGCATATCCATTTTTAAGCCAGACATGAAACCTTCCTTCCTTCCTTCCCTCAATAGAGAATAATTGAAGTCCATCACTAAAACATACAGGATGAGAAAATGGTTAGTCTGACATGACGATCAATTTCCCTTTGACTTCTGCCATTGCATAATAACTAACTCTCTAGCTTAGTCTGTTTGTCTTTACGGCGCCGAAGTCCCTTGGGGTAAGGAGAGAGAGAGAGAGAGAGAGAGAGAGAGAGAATAGGAATCAGGGGAGGAGAATGGAAGGAGAGGTGATGGAAGGGAGGTGAGGAAGGAAGTAGGGAAGGAGTGGAAAGGCGATAATGAGGGGGGAAGGAGGCGATAGTGAGGGTAAGTATAGTAATTAATACTTCTCCTTCCTTTTCCCTTCTTATCTCCTACTCTCCATTTTCCACCCCTCTCCCATACTTCCTCCTTTCTCTTCCCTACCCTACCCCTTTTGCTTCCTCTATCCCTCCCTCCCTCTTTCTTCCTTCTGTACTCTTTTTCTTTCCTCCCCCTCCATTCCTCACTCACCTTCATCACCTCCAAACCATAGCCAATTTCCTCCCCCTTTCTGCTCTTTTCCCTTTCCTCGTTTTCTCCCTTCCTTTTCCATTTTGTTTATTCTCTCCTTTATTTCCCTTCCTTCCCTTCCTTTCCCAAGAGGTCTGTTACATGATTACTTTTGTGGGGAGAGGGGAGGTAGGGGAGGAGAGGGGAGGGTGAGGTAGGGAGGAGAGGGAAGGGTGAGGTGAGAGGGAGAGGAGGGTGAGGTGTAGGGAGGGAGAGGGAAGGTGAGGTGTAGGGAGGAGAGGGGAGGGGTGAGGGGTAGGGGAGAGGGGAGAGAGGGGAGGGGTGAGGTGGGGGAGGGAGAGGGAAGGGGTGAGGTGTAGGGGAGGGGAGAGGGGAGGGGTGGGAGGTGTGAGGGGAGGGAGAGGGGAGGGTGGGAGGTGTGGGGAGGGGAGAGGGGAGGGGAGGTGTGGGGAGGGAGAGGGGAGGGTGAGGTGGGGAGGGAGAGGGGGTGAGGTAGGGGAGAGAGGGGAGGGGGGAGGTGTAGGGGAGGGGAGAGGGGAGGGGTGGGAGGGGGGAGGGAGAGGGAGGTGAGGTGGGGGAGGGAGGGGGAGGGGTGAGGTGGGGGAGGGGAGAGGGAAGGGGTGAGGTGTAGGGGAGGGGAGAGGGAGGGGAGGTGTAGGGAGGGAGAGGGAAGGGTGAGGTGTAGGGAGGGAGAGGGAGGGGTGAGGTAGGGAGGGAGAGGGGAGGGTGAGGTGGGGAGGGAGAGGGAGGGTGAGGGGTGTAGGGAGGAGAGGAAGGTGAGGTGTAGGGAGGGAGGGGAGGAGGGGAGGTGGGGAGGAGAGGGGAGGGTGGAGGTGTAGGGAGGAGAGGGGAGGGTGAGGTGGGGAGGAGAGGGGAGGGGAGGTAGGGAGGGAGAGGGAAGGGGGTGGGAGGTGTGGGGAGGGAGGGGAGGGTGAGGTGTAGGGAGGGAGAGGGGAGGTGAGGTGTAGGGAGGGAGAGGGGAGGGTGAGGTGGGGAGGGAGAGGGAAGGGTGAGGTGTAGGGAGGAGAGGGGAGGGGTGTAGGGAGGGAGAGGGAAGGTGAGGTGTAGGGAGGGGAGAGGGAAGGGGAGGTGTAGGGAGGGAGAGGGGAGGGGTGAGGTGGGGAGGAGAGAGGGAAGGGTGAGGTGGGGAGGAGAGGGAAGGGGTGAGGGGTGTAGGGGAGGGAGAGGGAAGGGTGGAGGTGGGGAGGGAGAGGGGAAGGGTGAGGTAGGGAGGAGAGGGAGGGGGAGGTGTAGGGGAGGGAGAGGGAAGGGGTGAGGTGGGGGAGGAGAGGGGTGAGGTGTAGGGGAGGGAGAGGAGGGTGAGGTAGGGGAGGAGAGGGAAGGGGAGGTGTAGGGAGGGGAGAGGGAAGGGTGAGGTGTAAGGAGGAGTGGGAAGGAGGGGGGAGGAGAGGGAAGGGGTGAAGTGTAGGAGGGAGAGGGAGGGTGAGGGTAGGGGGAGAGGAGGGGTGAGGTAGGGGAGGGAGAGGGGAGGGGAGGGGTAGGGAGGGGAGAGGGGAGGGTGAGGTGTAGGGAGGGAGAGGGGAGGGTGAGGTAGGGAGGGGAGAGGGAAGGTGAGGTGTAGGGGAGGGAGAGGGGAGGGTGAGGTGTAGGGGAGGGGAGGGAAGGTGGGGGGGGGGGAGGTGGTGGGAGGGGAGGAAGGTGAGGTGTAGGGAGGGAGAAGGTGAAGTGTAGGAGGGAGGGAAGGGGGAGGTAAGGAGGGAGCGGGAAGGGTGGGAGGTAGGGAGGGAGAGGGAAGGGGTGAGGTGTAGGGAGGGGAGAGGGAAGGGGTGGTGGGGGAGGAGAGGGAAGGTGAGGTGGGGAGGGGAGAGGGAGGGTGGAGGGGGGAGGGAGAGGAAGGTGAGGGGGAGGGGAGAGGAAGGGTGAGGTAGGAGGGAGAGGGAAGGGTGAGGTGTAGGGGAGGGAGAGAAAGGGTGAAGTGTAGGGAGGAGAGGGAAGGGGTGAGGTGGGAGGGGAGGGAGGGTGAGGTGGGGAGGGGAGAGGAAGGGGTGAGGTGTAGGGAGGAGAGGGGAGGGGAGGTAGGGGAGGGAGAGGAAGGGTGAGGTGTAGGGGAGGGGAGAGGGAAGGGTGAGGTGTAGGGAGGGGAGAGGGAAGGGTGAGGTGAGGGGGAGGGGAGAGGGAAGGTGAGGTGTAGGGGAGGGGAGGGGAGGGGTGGAGGGGTGTAGGGAGGGAGAGGGAAGGGTGAGGTGTAGGGGAGGGAGAGGGGAAGGGGTGAGGTAGGGGAGGGAGAGGGAGGGGAGGTGTAGGGGAGGGAGAGGGAAGGGTGAGGTAGGGAGGGAGAGGGGAAGGGTGAGGTGGGGAGGGAGAGGGAAGGGGAGGTGGGGGAGGAGGGGAGGGTGAGGTGTAGGGAGGGAGAGGGAAGGGTGAGGTGTAGGGAGGGAGAGGGAAGGGTGAGGTGTAGGGAGGGAGAGGAAAGGGTGAGGAGTAGGTAAAAGGTGAAGGAGAGAGGAGAAAGAGAAAAAGTCAAGAAGATGTAAGATGAGGGAAATTAGGAAGGGAGAGAAAGAATGGAGAAAATAGTGAAGGGATGAGGAGAGAGAAAGAGAGAATGAGAGACCTAGAGGTGGGGGTGGGGGTGAGGGAAAGTGATAAAGAAGGTGAAGAAGAAGGAGAGAGATAGAAAAGGAGAGAAGGAATTAGATTAGAAAGTGACGTGAGAGTAGAACATGAGGAAATGTGAAAGGAGAGAGAGATAGAGAGAATACGTTTATGAGAGACAGAGATAAAGAGTGGGAAGGGAAGGAAGGGACAAAAGAGTCAGTGTGAGAGGACAAAGTCTGGAAAATGAAGGAAAATAATGGTTGGTACAGCGAAAGGAGTGAAATAAAGAAGATTTAAATTAATAACTTTATTGGTAAGATTGAGGTAATACTTTTGTCTTACATAGTTCATGATATAAAATGCCAAGAGGTCTTAAGTCTTTGTCACAGCGTTACTAACTTGCCACATGTGTCTGTATCCTAGCCTAGTTCTGGTACGACTACATCACATTGTTCTGGTACTGTCCTTGTGCTGGCCATAAACAGAAGAATGTCCTCAAGCACTCCTGATTCAATGTAATAATTACATAGTTCATGATACAGTAAGTCAGGTGGCCTGAAGTCTTTGACAGTTGTCACATTCAATAATATAGTGTCCAAGTGTATGCTTTAAAGGTTTATTCACAAAGTTTACATGCTGAGCGTGAAGAAGCTTCCTGGTGTATGATAACCACGAATTACACAAATTTCCTCGTATGCGTTTTATTTTTATAGCCTTTTCACTCATATTGGTATTCTTCCTTATAAGGATGATCTATGTACAGTATATGTTTTATTTCGAGTTTATATTATATTTATCATTGTTGCCAAGCGAAATTACGTTTATTAACCTTAGGAAACTTTCCACTCAACAGCTTCACCGTGACAAGACTACGAATTCATTCATAAGTTTACTCTGGTATTGCGAAGCTGCCACATGTACGTTATCGTCACCACAGGGGATAAAGGAACTCTGAGGCAAATGCACCTCCTCCTGTACAGCCTCCACGCCCATTCGTGTTTCCCATTATACATCCTCACCCAAGCAGTCTGTTCTCTCACGTGCCCACCCACACTCCAGCAGATTACAGTATCCATCTATACCCACACAGTGTATCCACAGTCACCGATACAGTATACACATCAACACTTTGTTCTCACCCTCTTATATCCACTCACATTACCACATTGCACTCACCTACTATACTGTACCTGGCCACACAGTGTACCCGCTTACCCAATACATCCGGGCATACATTGTAACCACTGCTAGTGTACCCACCCACGCTGTGTATCCACCCGCAAAATATACCTACTCACAAAGTGTAACCTCTTATACAGTGTACCTAGTCGCACAGTATATCCACCCACATAATGTACTCACCCACATAGTGTACCCGTCCAGAAAACTGTTCTCACTCACACAGTGTGACCACCCACACAGAGCACAAGCTCACTCATTGTATCCATTCACAGAGTGTAACCACCCACCCACCCACAAACTGTATCCATCCATCAGGTGAATCCACCCACATTGTATATCAATCAACATGGATATATTGCCCATATACTTTATCCAACCACACTGGTTTATCCACCTATACCGTGTATCCATCCACAAAGTCTACCAATATACATAACATACCTACTCACATAGTACACCTATCCACACAGAATATCCGCCCACATAGTATATATATTCACACAGTGTGCCCACTTCCATAAAATACTCGCCCATATAGTGTACCCACCCACACCGCATATCCACGCACACAATGTTTCAACTCACACAGTGAATCCACCCACAAAGTGAATAAATCCAAATATATACCAACCATTACGGTATCCACCACACAGTATATCCACCTACACGGTATCCACCCACACAGTGTATCCACCTATACAGTATATCCACCTACACGGTGTATCCACCCACACAGTGAATCCACCCACATAATATATTCACCCACACAGTATATACACCCACACAGTGCATCCACCCATACAGTGTATTCACCACTACGTGTATCCACCACAGTGTATCCACCCACAAAGTATATCCACCCACACAGTGTATCCACTCACACAGTGTACCCACCCACACAGTGTATCCACCCACATAGTGTATCCACCCACACAGAATATCCACCACAGAGTGTATCCACCCACACAGTGTACCCACCCACAAATGCACCCACCCACAGTGTACCACCCACCGACACAGTGTATCCACCTACACAGTGTACCCACCACAGTGTACCCACCACAAAATGCACCCACCACACAGTGTATCCACCCACCGACACAGTGTATCCACCCTACACAGTGTACCCACCCACAGTGTACCCACCCACAAAGTGCATCCACCCATACAGTGTATTCACCCACACAGTGTATCCACCACAGTGTATCCACCCACAAAGTATATCCACCCACACAGGTACCACCCACACAGTGTATCCACCCACAAGGTATATCCACCCACACAGTGTATCCACTCACACAGTGTACCACCCACACAGTGTATCCACCCACAAAGTATATCCACCCACACACTGTACCACCTACACAGGTGTGACCCACCTACACAGTGTATCCACCCACACATTTTATTCACCCACATGTACCCACCCACACAGTATACACCCACACAGTGTATCCACCCACAGAATATCCACCCACACAGTGTATCCACCCACACAGTATATGCACCCACACAGTGTATCCACCCACCCACACAGTGTATCCAACTACACAGTATATTTACCCACACAGTATGTGCACTCACACAGTGTATGCACCCACACAGTGTATCCACCCACACAGTGTATCCACCCACAAACACAGTGTATCCATCTACACAGTATATCCCACAGGTACCCACCCACAAAGTGTACCCCACCACATGTACCCACCCACACAGTACACCCACACATATATGCACTCCACACAGTGTATCCAACCAACCACACAGTATCCAACTACACAGTATATTCACCCACAGTATGTGCACTCACACAGTGTATCCACCCACCCAATAAGTGTATCCACCTACACAATATATCCACCCACACATTGTATCCACCCACACAGTGCACCCACCCACAAAGGGTACCAACCCATAAAGTGTACCCACCCACACAGTATATCCACCCACAGAGTGTATCCAATCAAAGTGTACCCACCCACACAGTATATCCACCCACACAGTGTACCCACCCACACAGTGTACCCACCCAAAGTGCACCCACCAACACAGTGTGCCCACCCACACAGTGTGCCCACCCCACAGTGCACCCACCACAAAGTGCACCCACCCACACAGTGTGCCCACCCACACAGTGTACCCACCTGCACCCACCCACAGGTGTGACCTCCACCCACAGTGTACCCACCACACAGTGTACCCACCCACACAGTATATCCCACCCACACAGTGTATCCACCCACACAGTGTACCCACCCACACTGTGTATCCACCCACACAGTGTATCCACCCACACAGGGCATGCACCCACACAGTATATCCACCCACATAGTGTATCCACCCACACAGTGTATGCACCCACACAGTGTACCCACCCACATGTACCCACCCTCACAGTGTACCCACCACACAGGTGCACCCACCCACACAGAAGGTACCCACCCACACAGTGTACCCACCCCTCACAGTGTACCCACCCACAAAGAGTACCCACCCCTCACAGTGTACCCACCCACACAGTGTACCCACCCACACAGTGTACCCACCCACACAGTGTACCCACCCACACAGTGTACCCAACTCTCACAGTGTACCCACCCACACAGTGTGCCCACCCACACTGTGTACCCACCCACATTGTGCACCCCACAGTCCCACCCACACAGTGCCCACCCACACAGTGCATCAGCACAGTGCACCCACCCACACACAGTGTACCCACCCACACAGTGTACCCACCCACACAGTGCACCCATCACAGTGTACCCACCCACACAGTGTACCCACCCCACACAGTGTACCCACCCACACAGTGTACCCACCCACACAGTGTACCCACCCACACAGTGTACCCACCCACACAGGTACCCACCCACACAGTGTACCCACCCACACAGTGCACTCCAACACAGTACCCACCCACAGTGTACCCACCCATGTGGCAACGACAGTGGTTGGCCAGGTCAGGGTTCGAAGCGCCAGACGGGTGACGCCCCTTCCTCCTCCCTGTCCTCTTACCACCAACAGTTTCTCCCTTCTTTATCTCTTTCCTTCACTATCTTCTTGTTCCTTTTCCATTTCTCCATCTTTTACTTCTTTCTTGACTATCTCCTTTATCTCATTATCTCCTTCTTTATCTCTTTTCTCCACTATCTCTTTGTTCTTTTCTTCTTTCTTCTTTCTCCACTTTCTCCATCTTTACCTTCTTTCACTATCTCCTCCTTCTTTATCTCATTTTTTCACTATCTCTGTTTATTTATTTTTCCTCTGTTTACTTGTGCATTACCTTCTTTACTTACTCGTTTATATTCTCTTTTATCGCCTAGTTTATTTTCTTCTCTATTTCGTTGTTAATCTCCGTTCCATTAATATCCTTGTTTATATAATTTTTTTCTTTTATATCCCTGTTTTTAACTTTGTTTACTTTTCTTTCAGATAATAATAATCTTCAAGTACACAAGGATGAGGTATTGCCTGTATTCCCTAACGTTAAATTAAGGCAGTATCGACTCAAACTAGTGTGAGCCACAGGAAATAACACGAACTACGGGATTCCCAAGGATTCATGAGTAATTTTTAGCTGTCGGCCTCTGAATGTCTTCCTTGTCTGATTTATTGATGTAACCATCAGGATACGCTTTCCTCTGCACCCCGCCGCTCACACAACGAGTTTATCACTGTACCCTAGGCCGCTCACACAACGAGTTTATCACTGTACCCCCAGGGCCTGCTCACACCACTAGTTTATCACTGTACCCCCGGCCTGCTCACACCACTAGTTTATCACTGTACCCCCGGCCTGCTCACACCACTCAGTTTATCACTGTACCCCGGCCTGCCCACACCATAAGTTTATCGCTGCGCCCCGGCCTGCTCACACTACGAGTTTATCACTGTACCCCTAGGGCCCGCTCACACCACTAGTTTATCACTGTACCCCCGGCCTGCTCCACACCACTTAGTTTATCACTGTACCCCGGCCTGCTCACACCACAAGTTTATCGCTGCGCCCCGGCCTGCTCACACTACGAGTTTATCACTGTACCCCAGGCCTGCCTCACACCACTAGTTTATCACTGTACCCCCGGCCTGCTCACCACCAGTTTATCACTGTACCCGGCCTGCTCACACCACTAGTTTATCACTGTACCCCGGCCTGCTCACACCACTAGTTTATCACTGCACTCGGCCTGCTCACACCATTAGTTTATCACTGTACCCCCGGCCCGTCACACCATTAGTTTATCACTGTACCCCCGGCCTGCTCTCACCAATTGTTTTCACTGTACCCGGCCCGCTCACCCATTAGTTTATCACTGTACCCCGCCTGCTCACACCACTAGTTTATCACTGTACCGGCCTGCTCACACCACTAGTTTATCACTGTACCCCCGCCTGCCTGCCACAACTAGTTTATCACTGTACCCCGGCCTGCTCACACCACTGAGTTTATCACTGTACCCCCGGCCTGCTCACACCACTAGTTTATCACTGTACCCCGGCCTGCTCACACCACTAGTTTATCACTGTACCCCGGCCTGCTCACACCACTAGTTTATCACCCCGGCCTGCTCACACCACTGGTTTATCACTGTACCCCCGGCCTGCTCACACCACTAGTTTATCACTGTACCCCCGGCCTGCTCTCCACCACTAGTTTATCACTGTACCCCGCCTGCTCACACCACTAGTTTATCACTGTACCCCGCCTGCTCACACCATCATCACTGTACCCCGGCCTGCTCTCCACCACTAGTTTATCACTGCACCCCGGCCTGCTCACACCACTAGTTTATCACTGTACCCCCGGCCTGCTCACACCATTAGTTTATCACTGTACCCCCGGCCTGCTCACACTACAGACTCCTCATCACCCCTCGACTGTACATATTATGTAAGCCTCTCAAGCACAACTTTTGCTCCTCTTGCACACTGTACACCGTCTCTGACATTGCAGCTATAACTCCTCATCCTATGGTCACTAAATTCTTCCCTTCCCCAAACCAAATTTATATCCCTTTTTCGCTGCAATTCCCGCACTTCATATTTTATTGGGGATACCTCCAGACGATTTTATTCAGCTTTGGTTAACCTCCCGCAGCCAAAGGGTTAAGAAAATACAGTACATTTAGCGATTTGATTAATTACTATTATTTGTTTATTATTATTCTTAATTTAGGGAATTGTAATATAATATCTGTAATGACTGGAGATTGAATTTATTAAACGAAAAATATTGTATTTTTAAACATTCATTGTGCTGAGAATTCTCCAGGAAAATATATTATGCGTTTAATGTAGGAATTTATCTTTTCAATTACATGTTGAAAATTTGATTGAATGTTTCGTGATTTTTTATCGAAATTCTGTAATCAACAACAGACTCTGGGCCGATTAGGGACAACAAGGAATAAGTAAGTTAGTATGCAATGTTTTTCCTTATGGCTGCCTTTTCCCTACTAATACCTAGTGTGACGCCATCAGCATAATGCAGGGGTTAACATTTTTCGGTATGATTTTGAAAAAAAGGAAAAAAGAAAGTGATTTAACGTTTCATGAATATTTTGGGTTGAGAATATGGCATTAAGGTTCGCCTGAAGATTAGCCCCTCCAGCTTATTTCATCTAACCGCCTTAATACCAACCGAACTTAACTTAACCTAACCTTTGTATGTCTGTTCATCGTTATTTACTGTGTTTATGATTTGTCTGTTCATCGTTAGAAGTTTCCTCATATGAGTCTATTCATTATGAAAAATTGCTTTTGTCTCACTGATTCAATTTGTTTTTTATTAATTTGATTTTCTGTCATTTTTTCTATATGTAGTTTTTATTTATTTTTCCTAGTTTCAGCCAAGCATTTTTTTTCTCTCGGTTTTGGTCTGTCTGTCTCTCTTTCTGTCTCCTGCCTTTCACTTCCTTTCCTTCCGTATCTTTGCCTGTCTTTCTGCCAGTGACTATATATCTTCCATTCCTTAACAGCCAATCATATTTTTTTCTATCTCTTTATGTATCTGTCTGTTAGTCGACTTATTACTGCTATTATTTTTTTCTGCCCCCTTTTCTCCAAACACACAATTATCGTTGTCCTTCGTGCAAATGGCCGATCGTTCCCGTCTTTATCTCAAAATCTACGCGGAAAATTTCTCCCACCTGACACTTGACCTCTGCTGGCGTGGCCACTGAGTGACCCACGAGTGAGGCCGCTTCACACGCAGCTTAACCTTCTCTCCCAAGGGTCAACACAATGACCAGCAAATGACCTCTGTTGTTGGTTTACAGGTCACGATTGTACGTGGGTCTGAGGTACCTTCTGATGACCTCTGCTGTACTTGTTGTAGACCGGTTGGGTACCTTTCGTGTTCCTGATAGGTAATTATTGTTTACTTCTTATAGACATGTTGTTTGTCCGTTGTGTATCTATCGTTAATTGTTGCACTCAAGTCGTGTTTATATCTATACATATATACATAATGTTACGCTAAATAAAGATAATGGCCGATTAATCTTTAAAAAAAACGAATTTTGTATTTATTTATTTTATTTTTGTCTCCAAAAAATTGTAAGGCAAGTTTTACCTCACTTGGATTACGCTGTTCAGGTCTGGTCTCCGTGCTAAAAATTGGATATAGAATCCCTAGAAAGATTTCAGAGGAAAATGACAAGACTAATCCCGGGCATTAGGAACATCGAGTACAGAGACAGGTTAAAGCATCTTAATTTGCACTCCCTCGAGAGACGTAGAGTGAGGGGCGATATGATAGAGGTTTATAAATGGAAGTCAGATAAAGGTGATATAACAAAGGTACTCAAACTATCCAACCAGGAGGAACTCACAATGGTTTTTAATTAGACAAATTTAGATTTAGGCGAGAAAAGGTAAACTTTCGTTTGGAAATAGAGTAGTGGACGAGTGGAACAAGTTACCAAACATCATCATTAACTCGAATACGCTGGATAGCTTCAAACATAGGTTGGGTGGATATATGAGCAATATGGGATGGGTGTAATTGGACACCCATTATGGGCCAATAGGCTCGCTGCAGTTTCCTCCATTCTTATGTTCTTATTTCATTTAAGACGTCATTTACGTAAAGTATGTTAAGTAACGTTCGGTTAGGTTAGGTAAATATACAGAACAAGGAGAGAGTCGCTGTATGTTGTGTGCATGGAAAACAGGCATTTCAATTCATAAAATTCGTACTTTCAGAAAATCTCCCATTTTTAAGGGAAGACACAAAAAGAATTTCCTATATCGATAATCAGCTACAGGGTGACACAAAAATACAGCACTCACCTGATATTATCATAGTTTATGACATAATAAAGAACCGAAAAAGAACGTGGAGGAGAGGGGGGAGGAATAATGGAGAGAAGAGAAGGAGAGAGAGAGTCACAGGAGGGTTGTCAGCGAGGGTGTATAAATAGCCAGCGTGAGGTACTGTGGCAGAACTGTCTTTGTGTCTGTCTGTTTACTGTCTGTTTCTCTGTCTCGTACAAGTCCTAGTTCTCAAAATCTGTCTATCTTTCCGTCTCTCTCACTCTGTTGTTCGTATATTCCATTCAGTCTCTCGCTCTTTTCGTCTTCAGTTTTATCATTATCACTCAATTTATGTTATTTCCTGCCATTTTTTCCTTGATTTCTTGTCTTTTCCTCATTCCTCACCCACACCCCCCCGTATCCTGTTCGAGAAAACACATTAATAATACGAGCACAAATTACAGAACATTTATCGATTACCTGAAATTAACCGCCAAGTTTATTGCACTTGGTGATTAAAGACCCGAACACTGCCTTGGGGGTTATGTTATGTTATGTTATGTTATGTTATGTTATGTTATGTTATGTTATGTTATGTTATGTTATGTTATGTTATGTTATGTTATGTTATGTTGGGTTATGTTTAGGTATGTTATGTTAGGTTATGTTATGTTATGTTAGGTTATGTTATGTTATGTTATGTTATGTTATGTTATGTTATGTTATATTATATTTATATTTATATTATATATTATATTTATATTATATTTATATTATGTTATATTTATATTATATTATACTAGATTATATTATATTATGTTATATTTATATTATATTATATTATACTAGATTATATTATATTATATTTATATTATGTTATATTAGATTAGATTTATATTATATTATGTATATTATATTATATTATATTATGTTATATTATATTATATTATGTTAGGTTATATTATATTATATTATTTATATTAGAATTATATTATGTTATATTATATTATGTTATGTTATATTATTTTATATTTATATTTATGTTATGTTATGTTATGTTATGCTAGATTTATGTTATATTATATTATATTATGTTATATTTATGTTATATTGGATTTATATTATATTATGTTATGTTATATTTATGTTATGTTATGTTATGTTATGTTAGGTTAGGTTTAGATTATATTTATGTTATATTTATGTTATATTTATGTTATATTAGATTTATTAGTTGTTATATTATATTTATATTTATGTTATATTATATTATTTATGTTATATTATTTTATATTTATATTATATTATATTAGTATATTATGTTAGGTATATTTATATTATGTTATTTATATTAGAGTTATGTTATATTATATTATATTGTTATATATTTATGTTATGTTATATTATGTTAAGTTTATATTTATATTTATGTTATATTATGTTATATTATGTTATTTTATGTTATGTTATGTTATATTATGTTATGTTATTTTTATGTTATATTTATGTTATGTTATGTTATGTTATGTTAGAGTTATGTTATGTTATGTTAGGTTATGTTATGTTATGTTAGGTTTTATATTAGGTATATTATATTATATTATATTATATTATATTATATTAATTATATTATGTATATTATATTATGTTATGTTATATTATATTATATTATATTATATTATATTATATTATATTATATTAGGTATATTATGTATATTATATTATATTATGTTATATTATGTTATATTATATTAAGTTATATTATATTTACTTAATATATTATGTTATGTTATATTATTTTATATTATATTATATTATATTTATATTAAGTTATATTATATATTTATATTATATTATATTATGTTATATTAAGTTAAATTAGAATTATATTATATTATATTTATATTATGTTATATTATATTTATATTATATTATATTATGTTATGTTATATTATATTTATATTATGTTATATTATATTATATTATATTATGTTATATTATGTTATGTTAGATTATGTTATGTTATGTTATGTTATGTTAGGTTATGTTAGGTTATGTTATGTTAGGTTATGTTATGTTATGTTATGTTATGTTATGTTAGGTTATGTTATGTTATGTTAGGTTATGTTATGTTATGCTAGGTTATGTTATATTATGTTATGTTATGTTATGTTAGGTTATGTTATGTTATGTTATGCTAGGTTATGTTATATTATGTTATGTTATGTTATGTTAGGTTATGTTATGTTATGTTATGTTAGGTTATGTTATATTATGTTATGTTATGTTATGTTAGGTTATGTTATGTTATGTTATGTTATGTTAGGTTATGTTAGGTTATGTTATGTTAGGTTATGTTATGTTATGTTATGTTATGTTATATTAGGTTATGTTATGTTATGTTAGGTTATGTTAGGTTATGTTATGTTATGCTAGGTTATGTTATATTATGTTATGTTATGTTATGTTTTAGGTTATGTTATGTTATGTTAGGTTATGTTAGGTTATGTTATGTTATGCTAGGTTATGTTATATTATGTTATGTTATGTTATGTTAGGTTATGTTATGTTATGTTATGTTATGTTAGGTTATGTTAGGTTATGTTATGTTAGGTTATGTTATGTTATGTTATGTTATGCTAGGTTATGTTATATTATGTTATGTTAGGTTATGTTATGTTAGGTTATGTTAGGTTATGTTATATTATGTTATGTTATGTTATGTTAGGTTATATTAGGTTATGTTATGTTATGTTATGTTATGCTAGGTTATGTTAGGTTATGTTATTTTATGCTAGGTTATGTTATATTATGTTATGTTATGTTATGTTATGTTATTTTATGTTATGTTATGTTATGTTATGTTATGTTATTTTATGTTATGTTATGTTAGGTTATGTTATGTTAGGTTATGTTAGGTTATGTTATGTTACGTTATGTTATGTTATGTTATGTTAGGTTATAAGAACATAAGAACATAAGAAAATAAGGAGTCTGCAATAGGCCGGTTGGCCTGTGCATGGCAGCTCCTGTCGAGAGTTACTACCACTCTCTATCATCCATGAATCTATCTAGCCTCCTTTTGAAACTTTCCAGAGTTCCCGCACTTACTACAAAGTTGCTAAGCTTGTTCCACTCGTCCACCACCCTATTTGTGAACCAGTTTCTTCTTATCTCCCTCCTAAACCTAAACTTATCCAACTTGAATTCGTTGCTCCGAGTCCTATCCTGCTCGGATATTATAAGAACTTTATCTATATCCCTTTTATTGATTCCTTTCACCCACTTAAATACTTCTATCATATCTCCCCGCACTCTTCGTCTTTCTAGGGAATGCAAGTTAAGTTTTCTTAACCTATCCTGATATGGAAGGTTTCTAAGTCCCAGAATCATTTTTTGTCATTCTTCGCTTTCTTTTTGACTCTGAGTGAATTTATATCCATTCTATAATAGGGGCACCAGGTGAACCACGCATAATCGAGTGCGGCCTGACTAGCGCAAGATATAGTTGCAATAAGACCTCTGCACTCTTGTTACTTACACTTCCAGATATAAAACCCAGTACTCTGTTTGCCTAATTCGAACATTAACGCGCTGTTTTCTAGGCCTTAGGTCCGGGCTTACAAGTACCCCTAGGTCTCTTTCACAAGTTGACTTCTCTAGGTTGATGTTGTTAAGGCTGTATACATTATAAGTATTTGTTCTTCCAATATTAAGTACGCTGCACTTGCTGGTGTTGAATTTCATTTGCCATTTTTCAGACTACCCCTGCAGTTTATTTAGATCCATTTGCATCCTGCCCTGAATTAATTTGCCGCCCTATTTTGGTGTCATCCGCAAACTTGCTTATGTCACTGCTGATCCCAGTATCTAGATCGCTTATGTAGATTATGAACAAGAGTGGGCCTAGTACTGACCCCTGGGGAACCCCACTGGTTACACGGCCCCACTCAGATTTAACACCATCTACGCTGACCCTCTGCGTTCTATCGGTGAGCCATGATTTTATCCAATTTAAAACTTTCCCCTCGATACCATGAGGTACTCTGTCAAATGCTTTGCTAAAGTCTAAGTAAATAACATCGTAATTTTCGTCATTATCTACTACCTCGAAGACTTTCCTAAAAAACGTTAGCAGATTTGTTAGACAAGATTTTCCCTTTGTAAACCCATGTTGAGAGGTTATGTTATGTTAGGTTATGTTAGGGAATGTTATGTTAGGTTATGTTAGGTTATGTTATGTTATGTTAGGTTATGTTATGTTAGGGAATGTTATGTTATGTTATGTTAGGTTATGTTATGTTAGGGAATGTTATGTTATGTTATGTTATGTTATGTTATGTTATGTTATGTTATGTTATGTTATGTTAGGTTATGTTATGTTAGGTTATGTTATGTTATGTTATGTTAGGTTATGTTATGTTAGGGAATGTTATGTTATGTTATGTTAGGTTATGTTATGTTATGTTATGTTATGTTAGGTTATGTTAGGTTATGTTATGTTATGTTATGTTAGGTTATGTTATGTTATGTTATGTTATGTTATGTTATGTTATGTTATGTTATGTTAGGTTATGTTATGTTATGTTAGGTTATGTTATGTTATGTTAGGTTATGTTAGGTTATGTTATGTTATGTTATGTTAGGTTATGTTATGTTATGTTAGGTTATGTTATGTAATGTTAGGTTATGTTAGGTTATGTTATGTTATGTTATGTTAGGATGTTTAACCTTAAGGTAAATAAGCTAGGGGGCTAATCTTCAGGTGGTCTGAATTATTTAATGAGTGGAAATACACCTTAAGAATAAGATTATATCATGCTGCTCAAACAATATTTAACCTAACCTAACCTAACCTAACCTGAGTTCTTACAACCTGCCTTCTTTGACCTCGCTTGACCTCTCACAACCCTTATCCCCTTATAACTCGCGATTGACTTCACCTGTCACATGGCTTCAATGTCAGTATTGCCAGCGAGAAATCGAAGGCACTTTTCAATCTTTCGTTTCTATCTCTGTTGCTTCACCTGACAGCTGTTCAGTTCCGACGTGTGTGGAGAAGTGATGAGTGTTTTTTATTTATTCTTTTTTTCGGCATGAACAAGGTAATGGGACTTGTTGATGCACTTTAATTCTTTCCTTCTCTTATGCCTCTCTTCCTCTTACGTTCCTTTTCTTTTTATTTCTTATCTTCATTTTTTCTTTCTGTCTCTTTTTGTCTCCCCCCCCTTTTCTTATCTTTCTTTCAGATTTCATTTATCTTCTTTCTTCCATTTTTATCATTTTTACTCTGTCACTCCTTCTTTTCCTTCAATTTCCATTAATACCTTTCCCTCCCTCCCCTTCCTTTCCCTAGCTCTCTCTTCTATTTATTTTGCTTTTTTTTATTCTACCTTTCCTTCATTTTTCCCCTTTTCTCTTTTAATCTCCACTCACTTTCTCTTTCTTTTTTCTTGCTCTTCCTCGTGGTCTCCTTTTTCTGTTCTATTCTCTTCCCTATTTTCATTATCCACTCTCCCTTCCCCTCCTTTCTTTTGTTCATTAGTTAGCTTCCTTTCCATATTCCCTCTTAAGCCATTCTCTCTCTATTTCCACCGTTAACCTTCCCTCCCTCTCTCTTCTCCAACCCCCAGTCCATCTACGTTCTCTCCCTTCCTTTATCTTTCTTCCCTCCCTTCGTTAATCTTCCCTCTCTCCCTTAACTTTCTTTCTCTTACTTAACCTTGCCTTCTTCAATTAACCTTCCTTCCCTTCCTTAGCTTTCCTTCCCTTTCTTTACCTTCCTTCCCTTTCTTATCTTCCTATTCCTCCCCTTATCCTTCTGTCTTTCCCTTGTCCCTCTCCCTCACTTTCAATCCCTCTCCCTGGCTATGCCCCACTATCCCTGGTGCGTAATAGACGGTAGGCAAGATATACGATATGCCGGAGTGTGTATCACTGGGCATGCGATAGACCCCACCTCAGTATATCACCATCAAAGTCGGGACTGGTGGACACTGCCTCAGCTCACTAGGAATCAAATACATTTCGTTCAGGGATGAAATAGCTTTGCTTCGTCTGGACTCTGTTGTGCTTCTCTTTAGTGAAATATACCTGTATATGTAGTTCATTTATATAATGTATGTATGCGTATGTATGTATGTATGTATGTATGTATGTATGTATGTATGTATGTATGTATGTATGTATGCATGCATGTGCTGACCTGTGGTGTGATGGTCAGCATCCTCGCCTCGCAAGCGAGCGGACCCGAGTTCAAGTCTCTGTCTACCCAGCAGTAATTGGGAACCTGGATGTTAATCGATTTGCGGATCGTATTCCGTGGTAATGGTTAGCCAGTGCAGTTGGCGAGCTGTCCAGTCTTCTCGGACTATTCCGTGACACTGTGTCATGCAGCTCGTTAACTTAAGGTGTGGTTGTTGTGTTGGCGACAGCTTCTACACGCCTCGGAGGCCCTTAGGCCGGCCACGAAAGCGCTTGGGAACTTCTTGTTTCCTTGTGGTTGTCAGCATATACTTGGATCTCGCGCACCTACAGTGATTTACTTGCGTATGTAGATACTGTATGTGTGTATGTACTTTCCTAAAATCTCCACTCGTAGGGTTGCTGGTGTGTTATCCAGGTTGTATGTGAATAAGGCGCATGGAGCGAACGGAATACCCCCTCGTGTTCTGAGGGAGTGTGCTGAAATTCTAGCCCGTGTGGCTGCTCGACTCTTTCGAATTTGCATCAAAACACAAACTTTTCCTTCTTCTTGGAAGCATGCCTTGGTTCAACCCATCCCGAAGAAGGGTGACCATTCTAATCCCTCTAACTATCGCCCCATTGCCCTAAATTCATCCCTCTTTAAGATTTTCGAAACTATCTTAAATGCTCATTTTCTCCGTCACCTTAAACGCCATTCTCTTTTTTTGGATCACCAGTATGGCTTTCGCCAGGCGAGATCTACTGGTGATCTGCTCTCCTACTGCACCCATCTTTGGTCATCCTCTCTTAGGGATTATGGGGAAACTTTCGTCGTGGCCCTCGACATCTCCAAGGCATCTGACAGGGTATGGCACAAGTCTTTGCTATCTAAACTTCCCTCTTTTGGTTTCTCTCCCCCACTTTGTTTTATAATTTCTAGCTTCCTTGAGAACCGATCCATGGCAGTTGTTGTCGAGGGAAAGATCTCTTGCTCCTTCTCTACCAGTAGTGGTGTCCCCCAGGGTTCTGTTCTTTCACCTACTCTCTTCCTTCTTTTTATCAATGATTTACTTCACACTACGACTAATTCTATCCATTCTTACGCTGATGATTCTACTCTTCACTCTTCTTAAAATTTTTCCCTTCCCCCTAATTCTCAAACTAGATCTGTTTCTAGAGCTAATATAATTTCATCTATCAATGCGGATGTGTGCAGCATCTCCTAATGGGGAAGTAGAAACTTGGTTAAATTCAATAACAATAAAAGACAGTATTTATCAATTATACTTTCAAAGAAGCCACACATCCAGAACATAACTAAAGCTGCCTCCCGAAAGCTGGGAATGTTGTACAGATGCCGTAGCTACTTCACTCCTGAGCAGTTGCTTCAAGTATACAAGGGATTCATTCGTCCTAACTTGGAGTACTGCTCTCATATCTAGGGTGGCTCTTCTGTCCAACTGTTAGATAGGGTGGAATCAAAGGCATTTCGTCTTTTTGACTCTCCTCCTTTAGTTGATAATATAATATAATCTTTCTTCCCTTTCTCTTCGCAGCAATGTTGCTTCACTCTCTCTCTCTCTCTTCAACAGGTGCTTTAACGGGCAATGTTCGGTGGATTTCGCATCCTGTGTACCGCCGGCAAGGCTGTAGGCTCGTAACACTCGTCTTGCCCGCGGTGCTCACCGTTTCTCTGTGGATGTCGGTCACACTAGAATAACCCGTTATAGAACATCCTTCTTTCCTCATACAGACAAACTTTGGAATGCTCTGCCTTCTTCTGTGTTTCCATACTCATACAATCTGTCACACTTCAAAAAGCTGTTTTTCCGCTATATTCGTGGTGTAAATATAATTTTTTTTGTTTTTAATTTCGTTTAACTCTTATTTTTCGCCCCGTACACTCGGAGGTTTAAGGTTCTTGTGCAACCCTGCAGCGCTGCTTGATGACGTAGTGTGGATATACTGCTACGGCACTACCCAGTCAAGCCAGTGGTAGTAGTTAGTTACGATTACAAGCAAAAGATGGCGCTTAAACATGGGGATGGTGGTTGCTCCCTCCCTACCCCTCCCTCCCACCCCACAACCTTGGACTAATATCTTACTGTATCCATTATAACGAGGTTGCCGAGATAACCGAGATAATTTAGAACCCCATGGGTACAAGAGGTGTCCCTCAGCTCACTAAGAATGCAGGTTTCAGTTTGGAATGCATTAGCAGCTATCGTACTACGGAATTTCTGCACAGATTCGTTGCTGCAGATATCGCTCTCACAGATCAGACATCACACTGAGTTAAGATAAAGGTGTTGGTCACCAATCGAAATTCTATCACTGTGTCCATACTACGTATAAAATTCAGTATTAACTAGTCTGTAATTTTGCCAAGTTTTCATTATCTATGTGATCTGAATCATTGAGGAGCCGAGGAGCCCAATACAGGCGGCGTTTATGTTAAATAGGTCAGGTTGGTTTGGACGCGGGAGGAGGAAGATAGTACAGTACTATCGTGATGTAGAAAGATATGCTACCATCTATGATAGCATGAGTAAGGGTTGACTGATAAGGACTTGCAGTGTGTAATTTCCGAGGTATGCAGGAAGTTACATTATAGAGTGACTTTTTAGGGGTAAAGGCCGAGGTAGTAGGCAGCTACCAAACAGGGAGGTACTACCGCCTGGGAAGATATTGGAAGCATAATGTGTTGTCTCATGGTAGACCCTGCTGCCGTTTGTGACCAAGTCCCAGGTTGATGATCTGACTTTCTTCCTCATTTACACACAATTGTAGGGTCTCAATTGTTTCTATTACATGACAAAACAACATACATATATAGCATTTCTCACTATTGATTTTTTCATTCTTGCATTTCTTTGTATTTATTATTATCACAGTGTTGTTATTATTATTATTACCATTAATATTTTATTTTACTTTTTATTATAAATTTTATTTACTATGAATTATTATTATTATTAAATTTTCGTCCCCCAGGCCCTGATGTGGGTCAGTGACCTGTGCCCGGGTGGGCTAATCCCCGCAAAAAAAAAAAAAAATATATGATATACACACACGGCTGCCAGTCATCACCGTAATCAAACAATACAATTATGGTTTGCCGTTTATTCACGAACAGTTGTAATATATAAGCAGATCGATCTACTGTAATAAATTTATAAGTTTCATTGCAAGAATTAAGTTTTGGTTACTAATAGTAGAGCATAGGCTAAAAAAAGGGAGATCACTGCATTTCATAGTGCAAAGGTCTCATGTGGCGTAAGTGTTCCTTGAGGAAAAAGGAAAAAAATTATCCAAAGAGACACTTTGTCTCTATGCATAAAACCCATTAATTAGCATAAATTATGCTAATTAACACCAGAAAGAAGGCAATTTCTAACGTTTTAACCATTTCACCTAGAAACATGTATGATTAGTTGAACCTGACTAATTTTAGGGTCAGGAATCCATTTTGGGGGCTATTTTGACAATTGGCGGCCATTTTGACCCTCAAATCCAAGATGGGCACTGGCCGCCATCTTGAATGTAGGCAAACTTTACAACTTTTGAACCGTTTGAGCTACAAACTTGTGTGATATTTAAATGTCTACTAATTTGGGGCTGATAAAATCACTTCTGGCACTGCAAGTGTGATAGGTCATTTAAAGGTGAATTCCAGGATACTTGCCATTAGCTATATTAAAGAAAAACTTGATGTATTAAACATATGCTGATGGCATTTAAACTCAGGTAATACGCGTTTTCTGAGGTCAGAGCTGAGACACAAACACCACGTTAACAAGAATCATTAGTAACTTTTAATTGAGAGTGCGCACAATGCAGATTTCAAAACAGTCATAAGTACATACAATTCTTGCTGTTCTGACCTCACAATTTCACTGTGTGTGAACAGCCACCCTTACATCCACAGAGTGTTGTACAGGGCTGCTCATGCAGGCAGCATGTACATGAGGGTTTACATTCACTGGAGCAGCCACAGATGGAGAGCTCTGGTAACTTCCTCGAGATGGTAGGTACTGTGATATAAACTGGTACTGGGGCAGTGTCCAGTGTCTCCTGTTTCCACCCCTATCCGGTGGGAGGTACTGGTTGAGGATATTTCTTAAGAGAATTTCCCCACACGTGTCCACTCTGAAACAGAACACAAGTTTTGTGAAATGAATATATATGCCCTGTACATATAATCAGGTACTCAGGGTTCAGGTACTCAGTGGAACGTCTGATGGTCTTCATGCTGTGTAGCATAGTGATTGGACTGTTTGCCAACTCGGTCAACAGCGGAAGCATATAGAACTTTGTCGTACAGTAAATGAGGGAGGACCTGAACGCACTGCATGGTAGGCAGCCCACAAAATCCAGTCATCTCTTGCCAGTAGGTTCTCCAAACGGTCACCCACATAATCCAACCACTGATAGCCATCTTGGAGGATCTGCTGGAGTGATCTGGATGCAGGGACTGGGTGGCTGTTGATGTCTTGCAATGGTGGAACATGACCAATCTCATCTTTAGGCAAGGAGACGTTCTCCATCGTTGTGTATGGCACTGGGAGTGCCATGCAACACGGACTGAGATGAGGCAGTGGTAGATGAGGGGTTATAATCAATGTTGTCAATCCTCCCCCTGTCGTGAAAACTTCTTTGGTGGCCTGTGAAAGAACAATAACACCCTCCTTTTCCCAATGAGCAAGGACTGAGTTGGCATTATCAGTGCTCAGTTGACGCAGCCAGTGATAAGACACACAGATGCCTCGTTCAGTCAGCATGTCTGGGCCAGTGATTATACGATATTCTCTGAGGAAGCAGAAGGGATTTCGACATCAATACCAGGGCCATCTAACATTATATGTAGGAAAGATCTCATTGTGGGAACAACGGAGTCAGTTTCTGAGGTGCTTGAGAAGGAGCCTAAAAACACCTACTTTTTCTCAAGGACATCTCGTCGCAGAATCTTGGCTGCCTGTGCCAAAATTCTCATGTCTGTTGAGGTGGTGTCCTACATCTCCTCAACTACTTGACTGAGATATTCACTAGACACCAGCTCCCAGCAGCCATATAACTTTTCTATTGCCTTAATGTCAGGAGCATGCTGACAATATCCTGGCGAAGTCGAGTTGTATGACCATAAGTATGGGGACGACCAAGAGATACGAGATGCTTATCATAAATTGCTGTCAATTTAGCCATACTCAGAACAGTACCAGATCCACGGTGGTCCTCAATGTAATCAAGAAGCTCACTGAACGCTTGAGCTTCTATTACTTTGGCAGCAAAGTTTTCACTTGAATCACGATCAACTGCATCTGCCATTCTATAAAGTCTACTCAGGCATTCAGTTTGCCTTGAAGTTTCAAATCACCGATTTTCCTTGCAGCATCATTGACTTTCTGGTTTAGGCCAAGAGTGGAAACTTTTCTCAAGTCCTTCTTGTCTCCAGTTGTCTCCTTCAGTTGATGTAACCTGTGACTCCTGTGTGACACAAACTCTGCCAGAGCTCATCCGCCGTGTTTTCATTGGGCTTCTTTGGTGTTTACTCCTCCTCTCTACCTTACTCTTGGCCCGCTCCATCTTCTGTTTGTTGGTCGCACTTCTACAGTTTTTGAGCCACACTGCATGGTTAGTTTTCATAAGTTCTTCCATACTGCTTGCACCACCACCCCCGCCACCAATATAATCTAGTACTACGAAGCTGGGTGACTCACCTAACTCATACATGGTAGACCGCTTAGATATTGTCCAGAAGTTCTTGGTAACATGCTTCTAGTTTCTTTGGGTTGGCCGTGTAATTTTATAGTTGATGCAGGATCTGTAACTGACTCATTTGTATCTGACTGACATATAAAACATAAGTTCCAGTCACGTGTATCCATACTAGTCATTTTGAATCAACTATCTGTAACCTGAAAATAATAAAAAAGTCACGCATTATAAAGTTTGTCCTTAATGAATTCAAATGTTAAGATGTACTCCAAGATAAGTTTGATGCATTATGCATTTCTGATATAGCCAATAACAGCTATCTTGGAATTCACTTCTAAATATAATTTTAAATAACCTCCTATCTCAAAAGAAATACCAGAAATGAGGGTCTCAGCCCCAAATTAGTAGACATTTAAATATCACACAAGTTTGTAGCTCAAACGGTTCAAAGTTGTAAAGTTTGCCTACATTCAAGATGGCGGCCAGTGGCCATCTTGGATTTGAGGGTCAAAATGGCCGCCAATTAATAAAATAGCCCCCAAAATGGATTCCTGACTTTAAAATTAGTCAGGTTCAACTAATCATGCATGTTTCAAGGTGAAATGGTTTAAGAGTTAGAAATTGCCTTCTTTCGGGTGCTAATTAGCACAATTTAGGCTAATTAATGGGTTCTATGCATAGAGACAAAGTGTCTGATCATTTTTTTCCTCTTGCCCAAGTAACACTTACGCCAAGTGGGACCTTTTCACCATGAACTGCAGTGTTCACCCCCCTAGCAAGCCTACTGTAACTGAGATGTACTGGTATTGGTAAATGTTGTGGCGGTGGGATGCTGATGTGTCAGGTTTTATATTAAACATTTCTCACACGACTCATACTTCAATAGAACGATATATCCGTCTTCTGAACATTCCACAGAGGTAAATGTCAACCATGGACCCACAAAAGAGTTAATGGACTTGATATGCTTTACTTGACTGATAGTACACAGTACATTTATTCCTCTACGTGACTTAGACACTGAAAATTAATTAGTTAATACACGAGCAGTTAACGAACATGTTCATTAATAATTACACCGTTTAACTGTAAGTATAAAAATATTGATTTAAATTTTCTATATATATTAATAATAGCGTCATATTATTCGCCATATACATCAAAATGATGTCCATCCTCCCCGTGCAGCGATGACCTGGCACAGTCTCCTTGTAATCAGCTTCACCAGGTTCATGTAGACGCAGCGGTGTCAAACTCAGAACCTTTCGAGGGCCAATAATTATTTTACTTACCCTCTTCAGGGCCAACACAAGTGTTATATCACATATTTGCATGACTGAGGTTTACAGCTTCACACATTGCCTTATCTGGCTTACCAGGAATTCACTTTATTTAATTAACATGATTAACGCTAATAATAAGGTGGCAAAAGACGCATATAT
The DNA here is from genome assembly GCF_018991925.1 of Homarus americanus. Classification (NCBI taxonomy): domain Eukaryota; kingdom Metazoa; phylum Arthropoda; class Malacostraca; order Decapoda; family Nephropidae; genus Homarus; species Homarus americanus. The sequence continues at coordinate 194,114 of NW_024753552.1, read as the reverse complement.
GCATTATTTATAAGCATTTTCCCTTTTCAGTAGTGTTATTACTAGCATTAACAATATAAATTCAATAATGGCCACAATGATGTAAAGATCATTTCGGAATTTACTGACTCATTCATATCTGCATTTTTTCCTTCATATCTATTTCAATCATAATTTCACGGGCTAATAAATTTTACCGTCATCCCACGGGCCACACCTAACCGTCCCAAGGGCCACATTTGGCCCGCGGACCATGAGTTTGGCACCCCTGTAATTGTAGAGCCTTGGGTGCCGCCTGATGTTGCCCCTATAGGTTCCCGGTTACCTCCGTCAACTTTTCACACGATGGCCCAATTATTCTCAGTATTGGTTCATATCGTATCCCTTTGTAGGTCAACCCAGCACTTCACTATCATGATCTTCTCGTAACAACTCATGAACAACCCTGCTGGTGTGTACTGTATAGGGCTTCTAAACTGTCCCACTGCAACCTTTACATCTCTCAACAAACATCTGGATGCTACCCACCTTCGTATACTGTACTTACATTCCTTACTCCGGTGTTAAGTTTCTGCTTATTCATTCTTAAGCTTTCTGGGTAATTGCTTAGTGCCCCATCACTACTACTACTACTTTGCTGTCACTCGTAATCGAGTATGATGATCATCGAGCTATGATACTATGAGTTTATAAGGATGTCACCTTCATTGGTGAGCTCTGAAGTGACTCGAGAGGCCAATGCTGGAGGGGCTGCAGCAGCGTCTTCACGACGCTGGCGCTTGTCTGCCTCTGTGTGCAGTCGGGCTAACTCGAAAGTATTGCTACCTTCTCGTGTGGTGCTCCACCAAGCGTAACGGTGTTGAGTGCTCGTCTCCCAGGTGAGTGGATCGGCTTAGCACTTTTTCAGGTTTGTCATAAGACTATCCTAATACATTTTCCGTTGCCTGCCAGCATTACGTTAAGCATTCCTTCGGTGACTGTAAAGTAACTACTTTGACGGTCTACTGTCGTCCTTGCGGGTAACATGGCTAGTTTAATGTAGAAGTTCATGGATAATGGTAGCCTTGATGCTCCTAAAGTTGGTGTCAGCGGGAAAATTTTTTTTCTTTATGGGGAATAACCCACCTGGGCACAAGTTATCGACCCACACCGGGGCCTGACAGGCACCCGTTGGGACGTAGAGTACGTTGGTGAAAGTTTTCAAATGCCTTAAGATGCCTCCTGCATGTACCCCATGTCTCGCTGCCATAGAGCAGGGTGGGTAGAACCACTGTTCGATATACCGTCCAACTCTGCAGAAAATTTCAGCTCCCTACAGCTGAAGACACAGGTACGGAGTCTGCCAAAGGCTTGAGACGCACATCTGATCAGATGTTGAATCTCTTCATCGATTTCCGCGATGGTGGACAGGCGTGAGCCAAGATACTGAAACAGGGTAGCACTAGAGAGGGTAGTACCGTTAATCTGGATGGATGGTGGAGGTGAGCCTGATAATCTGAGTCTTACGTGCATTCACCTCAAGACAGAAGTGTGCATACGCATCTGCATAGGTGTTCAGGATCTCCTGTAAGTCGCGTTCAGTGTGATTGACAAGGGTGAGGTCAACCACACATGGAAGCTCAGTAATGGAAGCGGCCGACACCTTTGCTCTTGCCTGGAGTCGTTTTATGTTATAAAATCCCTTTATCCGATTCTGGATGTCCACCTCGCCGGCTAAATTGGCACTGGCAGGAGGGAGGAAGGCAGCTATTGTGCAGGACACTGCCGCTCATGCCATCGTCCAAACAACTGAGGGTCCGTCAGAGGGCTTCCCTGTTGACCGAGTCGAAGGCCTTAGTATGGTTGATGAAGGCTATGTACAGTCCCCTTCACTAGTGCATTTACATAGGATCATCAGGATTTGTGCAGTGTGGCAGTGCTATTCTTGTTTATATTGGACAAAAGGAAACTCGCAATGGTAAATATACTATGAATTAAAATTTAAACAATATTAAAATAAATATCTTAAGAGATAATGATTTGTGGAATGTTTATATGATGAGCCACTGCAAACGCACTAGTGAAGGGGACTGTACAAGTCACGGCATTGTTTCTTGCACTTTTCCTGTATCTGGAGAGCAACAAACTTCATGTCAGTTGCACTACGCGATGGTCTAAACTCTAAAGACATATTGAGGTTCTGAGAGGAAGTTTTCTGCCTCGGAAATAAGTTTGTTTCAGAGGACTCGGGCGATAATCTTTCCAGCCTCAGTCAGCAGCGAGATCCCGTGGTAGTTGCCACAGTCTGACCGGTCTCCCTTGTTCTTATAAATATTGACGATGGAGGCCTCTTTAAGGGCGTGGGGGATTGCCTCCTTTTCCCATATATTCTCCAAAAAAGATTGGAGACGGCTGGTAAGCAGAGGTCCTCCTGCTTTTTACACCTTGGATGGTATTCCATCAGGCCCTGCGGCTTTGTTATTTTTCATCTGTTTGGTGGTAGTAGCTTCCTCATTCAGGAATGGAGAATAGCTGAGGTTGGTCAGCTCTAGGTGCTGTGGGACCTGCTTTGGTGTTTCGATTGAGCAAAGAATGGGAGTGCTCTTTCCACCTCTGAAGAACGCCCTTTTCGTTTTTAATTAGGGAGTTACCGTCGGAAGAGTGGAGGGGGGGGGGGTGCACCATGAGTAATTGTGCCATAAAATGTTTTAGTGGAATTGAAAAATTCGCACATCTCTTGTTGATTTGCAAGTTTTTTGCATTTCACACGCTTTATTTTCCAGCCATTCGTTCTTTAGATTGCGAAGTTTGCGCTGGGATGCCACTTTCTACTTGTGGAAGGTATCAGCTTTGGTCCGAGACTGAGGGTTGTTCTCCCAGTCAGTTATAGCAGAACGTTTATCATCGATGAGTACGTTGATTTCCAGGTCATTTTCATCAGAACCAGTCCTGGTGTATTCCTTCGATCTGGTCGATGGTCTCTCTGCATGTTTTTGTCATGACAGTGCCGGGGATACGCCATTAGGCACTCGGATTTGGGTTATTTATGTCGGGTTGTTTATCAGCCTATCCTCGAGCTCTTCTCTGAAAGCATGTGCTACCTCTGGATCCTCCAGGTGATTGGTGTTAAAACGTCTTCTGGAGGCTTGGTGCCCTTGCCGTTTTGGAGCGATGTGAAGGAAGAGTTTAGTTCTGACAAGCCGATGATCAGTGTCACAGTGGTCTGAGCCACTCATGCCTCGGATGATGAGGACATCTCGGCGATCTCTTTCTCTGACAATGATGTTGTCAATAAGATGCCAATGTTATGATCGTTGCCAAGAACCATTGAACTTATCGGCTTGCCAAAAGAAAGTGTAGGTGTTAGTGAGGTTGTGTTCAGCACCCTTGCTGAGGAGGAGTAGGCCATGGCATTACCCTTGCCTACACAGTTTCTCCCTATGGTTCCATGCCATGTGTCAGCATCTGTTCCAGCTCTGAAATTGGAGTCACGTAGGAGCATAACCTTATCTTCTCTGTGGATAGAGGTTAGCACTCTGCCAAGGTCGGCATAAAAGGCTTCTTTGATGTCATCCTCTGCATCCAGTGTTGGGGCGTATGCACTGATGAAGAAGACATGATGTGAGTGATTCAGTGGGACTCGGAACGTCATGAAGAGCTCATTGATCCCAACAGGCATTTCAGTTAGCCTCTGTAGGATGGATTGGCAAATGGCAAAACCAACTCCATAAATGCAGTTTCTCTCAGCAGCACGTTTGCCCTTCCAGAAGAAGGTGAGTTGACCCTCATCTGGCAGCCGGGACTTAGTAATGGCTGATATGTTATACCTAGCCAGGTCTTTTGTCACAAGGGCAGTTCTTCTTTCAGGACGGTCATTTTGCCAGTATCCAGAAAGGTCCTGACTTTTTATGCAGCGACCATAAGAGGTTGTATAGATTTGTTTTGCTTTGAACTGTGTTATGATAAACTACTTCTCAGTTTGTGTAGGGAAGACTATGGTCACAAGATGGCGCTGGCCATCAGTCAGCCTGGGGTATAACTGGTCTGTCTTAGTACATTGTATGTGGAGCCCTGTGATTGGTCCTGGTCGGGAGGTGGAAAATCTGGTGTGCTCCAGAGTCAGTTACTGAGTATAGGCTGTGAATTCAACATCTGGTCTCCTGTCTCCTAAACCATAAGTATCGAGTGTTAGTGTACTCCTATTGCCCCAGAGTTATTATTTTTTGTATGGTAATGTTTAGGATTTAGTGATTATATATTATAGTGTGATGGTTATGATTTAATGTTCATTTATTATTACTTGAGTTTTCTGATTTCTTTTGTTGTATATATTTTGTATAAAATTCCGTCATCAGCTTTAGTTACCTTTGTAAATAAATAATAAGTTTGAACTTTTAAGGTAATTTTCCTTATTAAACGGGTTGAAGAATTTGTTATGGGAGGGGCGGGTTAAAAACTTGTTTTGTATCGTAACAACTGTGATTATGATTGTTTTCGACTGCATTAGGATGACCTTACTGGGTGCGGTTGCCCAGTCAGGTTGGCTGTTTTAGGCAAGCTATGTTTAGGGCACCTTTTCCAGTCCCCCCTCTCCATGTAAGGTGAGCAGAGTTGTTCCTGGAGAGGGCTGCTCAGTCAAACAAACAGGTCCGGATTGCACTCTTGCATAGATCCCAGTGCATAAACGACCATCTTATCTATGCCGCCCATGTGCAGAGTTGTGACTAGAGACTCCCGGCAGTCATCTCTGCCTGTCCCCGTCGCTACTCGTCCGTCGCCATAGGACTTTTGGGGGCATAAGGGGTTTGATGATGATAAGAGGTATGATGAACTGGATGATGGTTGTGCGCGAGTTGATTTACGTGGTGAGGCAAGAGCGAAGGCTGCAACTACACATCTTGGCTCTTCCTTTTCCTTATCCAGTGGTGCAAGTGTTGCAACGACTGGGGAGAGGGAGAGTCGCAATGGACTGCTGATAGCCCAGTTTGTTGTGGTTCACCTTAGTAGCTTGTCCTTCATTTATTGCCTTCGTCCGCCGGTGTAGTTGTTGGGTTCCCATGTTGGTCACCTCTTCCACCCCAAAGGATTCTACCAAATGTATCAAACTAAAACACGAGAAAAGATTGGACCAATACGGTCTGACTCCGGCGAGCTCACTGATAACGACGGAGAAATGAGCAATAATTTGAATAAATATTTTTCAACAGTTTTCACCACCGAAAATCTAAACATGATGCCCGAGGCACCGACTCTATTCAGAGATAGTGAAGAAAACAAATTAAGTGAGATAGTAGTGACTAGTAACGATGTTAGTAAGCAAATAGACAAACTAAAGCCTAATAAGTCACCTGGTCCCGATGAGATATTTGCCAGAGTATTAAAGGAATGTAAGGAAGAGCTTAGTATGCCCTTAGCAAAGTTGTTTAACATGTCCTTAAAAACAGGTGTAGTACCAGAATCCTGGAGGATAGCGAATGTAATACCGATTTTCAAGAAGGGGGATAGATCACTATCCTCTAACTACCGCCCAATCAGTCTAACATCAATAGTAGGCAAATTACTAGAATCAATTATTTCAAACTCTATTCGAAACCACCTGGAGAAGCACAAGTTGATCAATGATTCCCAGCATGGCTTCACAAGCGGACGTTCTTGTCTAACTAATCTTTTAACATTCTTTTCATCAGTTTTCGAATCGGTGGACGAGGGGCACAATTATGATGTGGTATATCTCGACTTTAGCAAAGCCTTCGACAGAGTCCCCCACGAAAGACTAATTAGAAAGGTAGAAGCGCATGGCATCAAAGGTAACATCCTTAAATGGATTAGGGCGTGGTTACAGGACAGGAAACAGCGAGTGAGCATTAACGGCACTAAGTCCATTGGAGCAACGTCACAAGTGGAGTTCCCCAAGGCTCAGTACTTGGACCATTATTATTTATTATATACATAAACGACATAGATATCGGCATAGACAGCAACATAAGTAAATTTGCTGATGACACTAAAATAGGACGTGTTATCAAATCTGACGAGGACTCGCAAAACCACAGGAAGATCTAAACAAATTTTTCGAATGGTCTGAAAAATGGCAGATGAAATTCAATGTCGACAAATGTAAAGTACTCAGTATAGGAGATGTAAACAGGGAAACCAGATACCAGATGAACAACGACATAGAGAAATCCGACTGAGAGATTTAGGAGTAATGATAAGTAGGAACCTTAAGCCAAGTAAACAATGTTTTTGCTCGTAACAAGGCTAATAAAGTACTTGGGTTCATACAAAGGAGTGTTAGTTACAAGACTAGCGAGGTCATCCTAAAACTGTATCTTGCTCTTGTGAGACCACACCTGGATTACGCAGTTCAGTTCTGGTCACCATATTACAGAATGGATATAGAATCCTTGGAAAGAATTCAGAGGAGAATGACAAGACTAATCCCGGGCATTAGGAACCTTGAGTATAGAGACAGGTTAAAGCATCTTAATTTGCACTCCCTCGAGAGACGTAGAGCGAGGGGCGACCTGATAGAGGTGTATAAGTGGAAGACAGGGCTAAACAAAGGGGACATTACAAAGGTACTCAAATTATCCAACCAGGAGCGAACTCGTAACAATGGTTTTAAATTAGACAAATTTAGATTTAGGCGTGAAATAGGTAAACACTGGTTTGGAAACAGAGTAGTGGATGAATGGAACAAGTTACCAAATATCATCATTAACTCGAATATGCTGAATTGCTTCAAACATAGGTTGGATGCTCATATGAGCAATAGGGGTTGGTGTAAACGGGACTGCCCAGTATGGGCCAATAGGCCCGCTGCAGTTTCCTCCATTCTTATGTTCTTATGTTCTTATTACTCCTAAATCTCTCTCGCAGTCGGATTTCTCTATGGCATCGTTGTTCATCTGGTATCTGGTTTCCCTGTTTACATCTCCTATACTGAGTACTTTACATTTGTTCCACGTTGAATTTCATCTGCCATTTTTCAGACCATTCGAAAAATTTGTTTAGATCTTCCTGTAGTTTTCCGGAGTCGTCGTCAGATTTAATAACACGTCCTATTTTAGTGTCATCAGCAAATTTACCTATGTTGCTGTCTATGCTGATATCTACGTCGTTTATGTATATAATAAACAATAATGGTCCAAGTACTGAGCCTTGGGGAACTCCACTTGTGACGTTGCTCCAATGGGACTTCGTGCCGTTAATGCTCACTCGCTCTTTCAATACTCGAGGGAAAATTTCATCCGGCCCTGGGGATTTTGTCTTCTTTGATTTATTTATCTTCTTAAGTACATCCTCTTTTCTGATTGTGATATTCTTTAATTTCTCTTCTTCATTTTCAATAAATATCAGTTCCACCTCTGGCATTTCCTCGTGAATTTCTTCTGTGAAAGCTGATAATAAGCAGCTGTTTAATGCTTTGCTTATTTTCTCACTATCATCGATCACTTACCCTCTTTCTGACTTTAAAGGCCGCACTCTGTCCTTGACCTTTGTCCTATATACATGGAAAAATCCCTTGGGATTCACCTTGGATTCTTTTGCTATCCTGATTTCGTAGTCTCTCTTTGCCTTCCTTACATTTTTTATTTACATTCCTAAATATTTCATTATACCTATCTCTGAGCTGCTCCTCCCCTCCCTTTAATTTCTTATATATTCCTTCCTTTATTTCTATGTCATGTTTAAGTTTTCTGGTCATCCACCTTGGCTCATTCTTATTTGACCTAATTTTTCTGTATGGTTTATTTTGTTCCTGAGCTTTATGTAGTATACTAGTGAATATATTATAGTCATGATCAATTGTTGTGTCGCCTGTGACCTCATGCGTTCCTTCGGGGGACTGACCTGACTGCTGCCAGGCGACCTCACCTAGGCTCCTTCTTAACCCCTCATAATCCGCCGATTGAAAGTCTGGGACTCTGACCATATTGTCATTGTTTTTCGTTTCCCAATTTAGGGTGAACCTGATTTCTCTGTGATCACTCCTCCCTAGTTCTTCCCCTATTGTGATAATTCTGATAATATTTTCTTTATTTGTTAATACTAGGTCTAATATATTGTCCCCTCTAGTAGGTTCTGTAATTAGTTGTTTTATTTTTTTCCTGTACTACACCTAGGAAGTTTTCAGATTCATAGTAACCTACAATGTTGTCCCAGTCAATATTCCTGAAGTTGAAAGCCCCCATAATGCACAGGTTGTTATATTTTGCTGCCCTACTCATTTCCTGCCATATGGGTTGAGCTGCTTCTTTCCCAAGACTTGGGGGCCTGTAAATCACTCCCATAATTAGTTTTTCTCTTCCTTCTGCAATTTCTACCCATACAGACTCGGTTCCTATTCCACCCTTTATTGAATTATTAATACAACATTTTAATGTATCCCTGACGAAGAGTGCGACCCCTCCCCCCTTCCTACCTTCCCTGTCCTTGTAAAAAAAGTTGTACCCTTCTATGTGGTATTCTGATAAAAAGTTCTTGCTCGCCAGATTCATCCAACTTTCGGTGATTGCTATGACGTGTACATTCTCGGTACATACAACCCCTCTCAGCAAGTCCATTTTATTTCTAACGCTCCTACTGTTTGTATAGTATACCTTTAAACCTAACTTCCCTGGTCCTGTTTTATCCCTTGCCCTGAGTAACCAATTTTACTCCCCAGGACCTGCTTGTTTTATGACTCACAGTTACCCTGACCTCTCTCTACTGGTAACCCCCCTGGAGTGACAATTTTTCGTTTCAGGATGCAGACAACGTCTTTAGCCCAGCGCGAGACAATTGAATGGTTGCCAGTTATCAATGAATGCCCAACCATTGCTTGCACAATGTTTTTCGAGTCGACAATTTATAGCAATTACCCTGGACAGCCATTAACCTCCAACTCCATTTCTAGGCAAGACACCACATACGATCGGGATCCCTTCCCTATCTCTAACCTTCCCTAGCGCCTCCCTATACCTCCTAACCTTTCCTATCTCGTTACCTCCTACACTAACACACACTACTGGCTTGGTACCCTCCCCTGACAAAACCCTATCTATCCTCTCAGCTCCATGCCCTATCCCAGCCCCAGGAAAACACACCCTAGTCCTACGTTTCCTATCTCTTGCACAAAAAGTCCTATCTAAGAACCTCACCTGGCTGTCCCCAACTACCATGACCTTACCACTGAGCAGAGTCTGAACAACTGCCCTTTTCTTTCCTGGCACCACACCGTCCTGCCTCTTCTCTTCCTCGCCAGCTTCCTCCAATACTTGTTAGGGGTTACTGCACTCCATACCCCGGTCAGCTTTCCTGAGTCTAACCCTAGTCCCCTTGGAGACAACCACTCTCCACCCCTGCTCCTCCTCACCCTCCTTTGCAGGTGTCCTGCTAGGCAGGACACCTACCTGAAGGAGTTTAGTCCTGAGGGCTTCGGTCTCCCCCTTAACACGTCTATCTCTCTCCTCAACTGCTCCAGCTGACTTAACGTAGTGGCCAGGGGGTCGTCTTTCCTCACACACCGCCCCTCTTCCCCCAAAATACAACGATCCACGGCGGCCATTTCCTATGGTCACTAACACGAGCACTTAGGGGCACGTCCTTCTCCAAGCTAGGTCAAGCCGGTACTCTGAGTCAGGTCGGTGGAGTTCTCATGACGCTACATAGTGAATGAGCTGCTACAGCATCATGTGAGGCCGCTCATAACACCATCTGTGAGGGAGTTACTACACTACATCAGGCCCCTCATAACACCATCTGTGAGGGAGTTACTACACTACATCAGGTCCCTCATAACACCATCTGTGAGGGTGTTACTACACTACATCAGGTCCCTCATAACACCATCTGTGAGGGTGTTACTACACTACATCAGGTCCCTCATAACACCATCTGTGAGGGTGTTACTACACTACATCAGGTCCCTCATAACACCATCTGTGAGGGTGGGTCATAACACCATCTGTGAGGGTACTACACTACATCAGGTCCCTCATAACACCATCTATGAGGGTGTTATTACACTACATCAGGCCCTCTATAACACCATCTGTGAGGGAAGCACTACACTACATCAGGGCCCCTCATAACACCATCTGTGAGGGTGTTACTACACTACATCAGGTCCCTCATAACACCATCTGTGAGGGTGTTACTACACTACATCAGGCCCCTCATAACACCATCTGTGAGGGTGTTACTAAACTACATCAGGCCCCTCATAACACCATCTGTGAGGGTGTTACTACACTACATCAGGTCCCTCATAACACCATCTGTGAGGGTGTTAATACACTACATCAGGCCCCTCATAACACCATCTGTGAGGGTGTTACTACACTACATCAGGCCCCTCATAACACCATCTGTGAGGGTGTTACTACACTACATCAGGCCCCTCATAACACCATCTCATAACACCATCTGTGAGGGTGTTACTACACTACATCAGGCCCTCATACACCATCTGTGAGGGTGTTACTACACCATCAGGCCCCTCATAACACCATCTGTGAGGGTGTTACTACACTACATCAGGCCCCTCATAACACCATCTGTGAGGGTGTTACTACACTACATCAGGCCCCTCATAACACCATCTGTGAGGGTGTTACTACACTACATCAGGTCCCTCATAACACCATCTGTGAGGGTGTTACTACACTACATCAGGCCCCTCATAACACCATCTGTGAGGGTGTTACTACACTACATCAGGCCCCTCATAACACCATCTGTGAGGGTGTTACTACACTACATCAGGCCCCTCATAACACCATCTGTGAGGGTGTTACCACACTACATCAGAACCTCATAACACCATCTGTGAGGTGTTACCACACTACACAGGGCCCCTCATAACACCATCTGTGAGGGTGTTACTACACTACATCAGGCCCCTCATAACACCATCTGTGAGGGTGTTACTACACTACATCAGGCCCCTCATAACACCATCTGTGAGGGTGTTACTACACTACGTGTTTGCTGTTCAACACCTACTGTACATTAATCTGTATGTTCACTGTATGTTCCTTTACCTTTCTCTAATGAAGACTTTTGTTGAACTACCAATGTATGTAATAAGTTCATTTATGTCCAATGTATATTTTCAGTCCTCGGGCTGCAGATTATTACACACACACACACACACACACACACATACGCACACACACACACACACACACACACACACACACACACACAACACCCCCATACACATTAAGTATTCCAGGGGTTACCATTCTAACCTAATACACCTCCATCCCCCTGACGAAACTCAATTGGAATTACTGACAGACGATTCCTGAATTCCAGCCTAGGAACCTGGAATGAAACGGATATATGGCCGGGAATGGGATATGTATAGGAAAGGTGAAGGAGAAGAGACTTATGAGTCATGGAAACATCACTTGAGTAAAGTAGTTTGATAATTTAATAATACCTTATATCACTCTTCATCTCTCTCTCATTTATCACTTTTTTAAATATTCTGTCATCTCTGTTTAACTTCTCTGTTTTACTTACTTTCATCTTTTACATGAACTATGCTTTGAATACCTTTGATCTAGATGTAGGATAGTTATTTAGTGGGTCCCATATTTTTGACCTGACCTGACTAGTCACGTCGCCCCCTTAGGAAGGGGGGAGGGGTCGCACTCTTCGTCAAGGATACATTAAAATATTGTATCAATAATTCAATAAAGGGTGAAATAAGAACCGAGTCTGTAAGGGTAGAAATCACTGAAGGAAGAGAAAAACTAATTATGGGAGTGATTTACAGGCCCCCAAGTCTTGGGAAAGAAGCAGCTCAGCCTATATGGCAGGAAATGAGCAGGGCAGCAAAATATAACAACCTGTGCATTATGGGGATTTCAACTTCAGAAATATTGACTGGGACAACATTGTAGGTGACTATGAATCTGAAGACTTCCTAGACGCAGTACATGACAATTTTTTGAAATAACTAATTACAGAACCTACTAGAGGTGACAATATATTAGACCTAGTATTAACAAATAAAGAAAATATTATCAGAGATATCACAGTAGGGGAAGAACTAGGTAACAGTGATCACAAAGAAATCAGGTTCACCCTAAATTGGGAAACAAAAAACAATGACAATATGGTCAGAGTCCCAAACTTTCGGTTGGAGGATTATCAGGGGTTTAAAGGTACCTAGGTGAGGTCACCTGGGAACAGTCACATCAGTCCCCAGTAAGAACATAACATAAGAACATAAGAAAATAAGGAGTCTGCAATAGGCCGGTTGGCCTGTGCATGGCAGCTCCTGTCGAGAGTTACTACCACTCTCTATCATCCATGAATCTATCTAGGGGTGAGGTCATAGATGACACAAAAATTGATCATGACTATAATATATCCACTAGTATACTACATAAAGCGCAAGAACAAAATATACCATACAGAAAAATTAGGTCAAATAAGAATGAGCCAAGGTGGATGACCAGAAACCTTAAACATGACATAGGCATAAAGAAAGGAATATATAAGAAATTAAAGGGAGGGGAGGAGCAGCTCAGAAATAGGTATAATTTACTATCTAGGAATGTTGAGAAAAATTTAAGGAAAGCAAAGAGAGACTACGAAATCAAAATAGCAAGAGAATCCAAGGCGAATCCCAAGGGATTTTTTCAGGTATATAGAACAAAGGTCAAGGACAAAGTTGGGCCTTTAAAGTCAGGGAGGGGAGAAGTGATAAATGGCAGTGAAGAAATAAGCAAAGCATTGAACAGCTACTTCTCATCAGTTTTCACAGAAGAAATTCCCGATGAAATTCTAGAGGTGGAACTGATATTTAGGGGAAAGGAAGAAGAGAAATTAAAGAATATCACTATCAGAAAAGAGGATGTTCTTAAGAAGATAAATAAACTAAAGAAGACAAAATCCCCAGGTCCGGATGAAATTTTCCCTCGAGTCTTGAAGGAGTATAGGGAACAGATTAGCGGACCCCTCGTAAACTTATTTGCAAAATCATTAGACACCGGAGTTGTGCCAAATTTGTGGAGACAGGTAAATGTAGTACCCATATTCAAAAAGGGAGACAGAGCATCAGCGTCAAATTACCGGCCGATCAGTTTGACGTCAGTAGTGGGGAAATTTCTTGAATCAATTATAGCAGATAGCATCCGATCGCATCTAGAGAAAAGCAAATTAATCTAAAACTCTCAACATGGGTTTACAAAGGGAAAATCTTGTCTAACAAATCTGCTGACGTTTTTTAGGAAAGTCTTCGAGGTAGTAGATAATGACGAAAATTACGATGTTATTTACTTAGACTTTAGCAAAGCATTTGACAGAGTACCGCATCAGAGGCTTCTGAGACAAATTAAGGCTCACGGTATCGAGGGGAAAGTTTTAAATTGGATAAAATCATGGCTCACCGATAGAACGCAGAGGGTCAGCGTAGATGGTGTTAAATCTGAGTGGGGCCGTGTGACCAGTGGGGTTCCCCAGGGGTCAGTACTAGGCCCACTCTTGTTCATAATCTACATAAACGATCTAGATATTGGGATCAGCAGTGACATAAGCAAGTTTGTGGATGACACCAAAATAGGGCTGCAGATTAATTCAGGGCAGGATGCAAATGCAATACAGGAGGATCTAAATAAACTGCAGGGGTGGTCTGAAAATTGGCAAAAGAAATTCAACACCAGCAAGTGCAGCGTACTTAATATTAGATGAACAAATACTGATAATGTATACAGCCTTAACAACATCAACCTAGAGAAGTCGACTTGTGAAAGAGACCTAGGGGGACTAGTAAGCCCGGACCTACGGCCTAGAAAGCAGTGTGTTAATGTTCGAAATATGGCAAACAGAGTATTGGGTTTTATATCTATAAGTGTAAGTAACAAGAGTGCAGAGGTCTTATTGCAACTATATCTTGCGCTAGTCAGGCAGCACCTCGATTAATCGGTTCAGTTCTGGTGCCCTTATTATAGAATGGATGTAAATTCACATAGTCGGTGCAGCGAAGAATGACAAAAATGATTCCGGGACTTAGAAACCTTCCATATCAGGATAGGTTAAAGAAACTTAACTTGCATTCCCTAGAAAGACGAAGAGTGCGGGGAGATATGATAGAAGTATTTAAGTGGGTGAAAGGAATCAATAAAGGGGATATAGATAAAGTTCTTATAATATCCGAGCAGGATAGGATTCGTAGCAACGGATTCAAGTTGGATAAGTTTAGGTTTAGGAGGGAGATTGGAAGAAACTGGTTCACAAATAGGGTGGTGGACGAGTGGAACAAGCTTAGCAACTTTGTAGTAAGTGCGGGAACTCTGGATAGATTCAGGGATGATAGAGAGTGGTAATAACTCTCGACAGGAGCTGCCATGCACAGGCCAACCGGCCTATTGCAGACTCCTTATTTTCTTATGTTCTTATGTTCTTAAACTCCTCTATGTGTTTGTTGGTGTTGGTGTGGGAATTAGTGGATGACATCATTATGACCTGACCTCATGTTTAATAAGGTCACCCTGTATATTTAAGCCTCTCTCTGTCCATGTAATCCCGTTGCCTCTGGAGATGTCTTGAATAAAGACGAAAGCTAAGGTGCTATGTTGTTTCCCTTTTTCCTGATATATATATATATATATATATATATATATATATATATATATATATATATATATATATGCTGATGTAACTACAAGGAAAGAAGAAAACACGAAGTTCCTAAGCGCTGTGTAATTCACTTCTTTGTGTTATCATATACCTAGATCACGCACTTACAGTGATTTATTTTGTATATATATATATATATATATATATATATATATATATATATATATATATATATATATATGTAACCGGTCGGAATTACTGGACTTTAATTTCTCACTTGACTTGGGGTTTATTAAAGATTATTAGATGGTAATTGCAGTGGAAGCGCCCCTTGGAGAGAAATCCTGAACCAGCACAAGAACACTTAAATTTACTAAACAAAATGAATTGTCCGTGACCCGTGGAAGGATAACGTCTGTGACTGGGATGAATGAGACACACTGTAAAATTTACACTTATATTCCCTCCAACACTAAAGACACAATCAAATAATGGTACATCAATATGCACACTTCTTAACCTGAACTTAGAATACTACTCTGGGGAATAAAAGTTATACATGATGTTGAAATTATTAGAAACTCAGGCAATGTCTCATTAGACAACAATAAGTTTAAAGTATTAAGAAATGTTGCTTGCACACATGAACCAGGCCTTAAGGGCTTTCAACAAAATATCAATCACTGAGAAAATGGTATTAAAAAAATAAGAAATTAATAACTCTTCAATGAATAGGCCTTAAGGGCACTCACCAAAATTATATCCAGCACTGAGAAAATGGTATAAAAATCAGAGCTTATTAACTCCACCCTGAATAGGCCTTCAGGGAGCTCAACAAAATTATATTACCCCAACAGATGCACACCTGCTAACCTAACTTAACACTACTCTGGGGAACAAAGGTTATAAGTGAGATTGAAATTATAAGGAAATATTAAATGCACACAGCATACATTAGTAACTGAAAAAATAGTATTAACTACACACAAAAATATTGTCGCTATTATAAAGAAGTTACTGAGTCCACCAATACCCGTGAACCATGCTTCCTAACCTAACACAAACACAGATTCCAACTGCACTCCGTAGTCGTTTAAGGCACAACCAACAGGCACCCGTAGTTGAAGGCCCAAATCAGCCTTTCTCCACCTTGGAAAGTGTACCTCTAAGCTCCACTGACTCTTGGTCCCAGTGTGCGACCCTGTATCACTCAGCTGGCTTCACTTTACTCCCAGTACATCCATGAAGCGGAAGGGAGTGAGCCAATCAGGCCTTGTACAGTTGAGAGAAGCTTTAGCTTCCCGTAAGCAAAAGGGTTTCCCTAAGCTGCTTGAGATATGTGGTATTGTGAGCCGAGGTAGAGGAGAGCTGATGACCCTAAACGGCTAGGTTCACTCAAGAGATCCTTTGCTACCCCGCTAACCAGTGACAGGCCTAACTGATCAGTCCAACGGCGACCATCGCCAATCCTCAATCATCAACGGCAGTTTCAAACCGCAGTCAATTTCTTGCAGTCATCACTCTCGCAGTCAAGTGGGTTCTGACGGAAACCCTTAAATTGACTCACTGTTAGCTCTTAATAACTTTATCACTGCCCTATCTAACCCCTATCTGAGATCGAATGAGACTTACTTGTTATACTGCAATAGCGCAACACAGGTGACTAGACCACGTGACTATTTCTGTGGACGGACGTGCAGGGACGTACTGTTGGTCCGATCGCTTTCGCGTGACTGAGGACCAGCCAGCCTCGTGTCCTCTCAAGGCGTTAGCTTAGGCCTACGTGACATATTTTCCTCCTAACAAATAACTTTCTTGGGCCACCCGTAACATTACTCAGACTGATAAACGATCTATAATAATTTCAAATTTACTAATATTCCCTTAACTTCATGAATCGCATCATTATTAATTCGGCAAACTACATTTAATATCATCTAGGCCTAGTTCCACAAACTCTCGCTATGTGCGGGAAGCACGGTCTTCCCTCAGACGACCTTGAACTCAGCATCGCCCAAGGCGCGGCGTTTGAAATTACACCGAATTTCTGAATATTACATATACTGTATATATACACTAGCAGAATCGCCGCTCTTTCTGTAGGCCACCGTAGGACGCCACCCTCCGGGAGGCTCCATATTGTCTCACTGTAGTGCATTAAGGTAGACCACATTTTTGGTTTTGCCATTAGCAGCAAGAATGTACACATTTTTGCCAGTTCCCACTCTGGAGCATCTGACATAGAACTGTCCATGAGAGGAGCAGGGAAACACCAGGTTTAGGCCAACCATCTTTAGGGACTGTCCCTGGCTTTTGTAGATGGTCATGGCAAAGCTCACTTTAACCGGGAACTGAAGTCGCTTGAACTCAAATGGCAGGTCAGTGGTGATGAGAGGTATCCTTGGTATAAAAACGTCCTCTCCTTTAGCTTTTCCTGTCAGTATTGTAGCTTCCAGTACATGTGGCATCATGTTCTTCACCACCAGTCTTGTGCCATTGCAGAGGATTGGTGGTTCAAGATTTCTTAAGAGCATTGTAGGAGTTCCAATCTTGAGAGTGAGGTGGTGAGGAGGCATTCCAGCGGGCTCCAAAGAATTAAAGAATTCTGCAGGGTACTGGACTGCTTGGTCCTGGTCGATTACTGTATCAACAGATTTGAATGAGGTTTCACTGCCTGGAAGCTGTCTGAGTAGAGTCATGTTGATTTCAGCCACTGTTTCATTCTTTGGTGCCAGAATTGCGCGTTCACGCAGCCACTTGTGATCCTTGTAGTGGTGGATAAAGTTTGGGTAAACCATGTTAGTGAGCTCAGTTGAGGACTTTACAACATTTCCACATCCACAAAGAGAGAGAAAGAAAGAGAATATATACAGTGGGAGAATTACTAAGGAAAGAAACAGAGAAAATTATATAAAAGACTGAGAGAAAAAGACACTTATAACTATTAAACCTGACCATATTAAAGTGTTTATCATGTGAAGTCTTATAATGTTTTGATCCTTTCTTATGATGTTGAGCCCAAATAATTATGAATGAATAATGTGTTTCTTTCACACGCATATGTAGTATATTGGGAGCCCTCCCCCCCCTACCCTCCCCTCCCCACCTCTCCCCTACCTCGCCTCCCTCCCTCCTCCCTCCCATCCTCCCTCCCTCCTCTCTCTCCTCTCCTCTCCCTCCTCCTCTCCCTCCACAAAAACATCAATATTTATAATGTAATAATTCAGCCAGATCAAGACATGGGCATGTGGTAGACCTCGTTTCTGCCACTGTCAAAATACATGTAGCACCGTGTAGGGCCAAAGATCAATAGTTCATTAACGGTGTATGTGAGTTCCACTACAACGGTACAGCAAAGTATACTTTTTTTAGCAATAAACTGTTATTATTTTATTGTCTAAATATCATAACATATAACACCGCCCATCATCACTACGTATAATATCATCCATCATCAATACATATAACACCATCCATCATCACTACATATAACACCACCCATCATCACTACATACCATCATCACTACATATAACACCACCCATCATCACTACATATAACAACATCCATCATCACTACATATAACACCATCCATCATAACTACATATAACACCATCCATCATCACTACATATAAAAACATAAGAACATATGACTGGAGGAAACTGCAGCGGGCCTATTGGCCCATACTGGACAGTCCCGTTTACACCCAACCCCTATTGCTCATATAAGCATCCAACCTATGTTTGAAGCTATTCAGCGTATTTGAGTTAATGATGATATTTGGTAACTTGTTCCATTCATCCACTACTCTGTTTCCAAACCAGTGTTTACCTATTTCGAGCCTAAATCTAAATTTGTCCAATTTAAAACCATTGTTACGAGTTTGCTCCTGGCTGGATAGTTTGAGTACCTTTGTAATGTCCCCTTTGTTTAGCCCTGACTTCCACTTATACACCTGTATCAGGTCGCCCCTCACTCTACGTCTCTCGAGGGAGTGCAAATTAAGATGCTTTAACCTGTCTCTATACTCAAGGCTCCTAATTCCCGGGATTAGCCTTGTCATTCTCCTCTGAATTCTTTCCAATGATTCTATATCCATTCTGTAATACGGTGACCAGAACTGAACTGCGTAATCCAGGTGTGGTCTCACAAGCGCAAGATACAGTTTTAGGATGACCTCGCTAGTCTTGTAACTAACAATCCTTTGTATGAACCCAAGTACTTTATTAGCCTTGATATGAGCAAAAACACATTGTTTACTTGGCTTAAGATTCCTGCTTATCATTACTCCTAAATCTCTCTCGCAGTCGGATTTCTCTATGGCATCGTTGTTCATCTGGTCTCTGGTTTCCCTGTTTACATCTCCTATACTGAGTACTTTACATTTGTCCACTTTGAATTTCATCTGCCATTTTTCCGACCATTCGAAAAATTTGTTTAGATCTTCCTGTAGTTTTCCGGAGTCCTCGTCAGATTTAATAACACGTCCTATTTTAGTGTCATCAGCAAATTTACTTATGTTGCTGTCTATGCCGATATCTATGTCGTTTATGTATATAATAAATAATAATGGT